>NC_043005.1:27312686-27335186 GCF_006345805.1 Octopus sinensis
ATATATAATATATATATATATATGCGTGTGTCTATGTATACCTATATACGCGTGTGAATGTCTGCCTGCGTATGTATTTACGCATACATCTCATTTTCCAAACAATACCTTGTCACAAATACATTATGTGAAAAAAATTGATACTGCTTAAATGGCGGTAAAGATCAAAGGAAATTTATTTCTCTCTTCTAGCTTCACTATTTACCATTTTACCATTTCCTTATCTACAACAACCAATCAATGCAAAATAAGAATTAAAATAGATACGATAAAATATTTTAATCTAATTCGAATTGCAATTTTATGCTTTTATACATTCTTTTAATATATATATATATACATACATGCATATATATATATATATATATTATATATATATATATATATATATAATATATATATATAATATATATATATATATCTATATATATATATATATATATATATATATATATATATATATATATATATATATATATTGCTGCCAAGAGCAAGAGAAACAGATTGAAATTCAAATAAAATAGATATAAATATATGGCAGAAAGACAGAGAGAGAATATTTGTTAATGTTGTGACAGAGAAAGAGAGAGACAGAGAGACAGGGAAACATGGAGTCATGGAGACAGGTAGACAGACGCAAACAAATAGAGACAAAGAATTTCACTATCATGTCCTCGTATTTCAGATTCTTCCTTTGTTGCGTCACGTCTCGTCGGTTCACACGAACGGAATGCTCCTTGTTTGCGACCAGCTGCGGCAGATAGATAGTTGCCAAATTATATTCTAGACAAAGTCTACTAGGCTGGCGTTTTGTCCCTCGCACAACAGATCAGCACGTTCCCATTCTCGTCTGTTGTAATCATCCCTTTACAAACTACATTCTGTCATTAGCAAAGAGTCCCAGCTGTCCTCGTGGTGGACACTGCAATAATATACCAAGAAAGAGAAGAAGGCCAATCGATATGATATTAGCCTCAAGGGACTCCTAGGTCAGAAAATAACTCTTGCCAACAGCATTACTATCATCAGACGATGGTAACTCTCTATGAGAAATAGAGAAGTCGTCCAAGTATAAAAATGTAGAAATAAGGATAACCTGAATGTGGTGAGTGAAAATCGAAATAATCCTCATAATAACAGTTGGGGCTTAACTATGACAAAAATATATGCAGACAAATACATATCACTTAACACAGTACAGAAAATTTGCATCCAATAAACACTTCACACCTTACGTGGAGTATTGTTAATACGATAGAAAAATGCAAGACGGAAACATAATACTGCATATACCTGAGGCCATCAGAGTTGAAATCAATGATATAGTGAAAGCACGCAAAACATATAAGAACTACTGAATGATAATAATAAGAATAATAAAATTTAATAATAATAATAATAATAATAATAATAATAATAATAATACAATAATAATAATAATAACAATAATAATAATAATAATAATAATAATAATAATATAATAATAATAATAATAATAATAACAATAATAATAATAATAATAATAATAATAATAATAATAATAATAATAATAGCTTTTAAAATTGAAAGATATTTACAAATTTATCACAATCTTAGTTGTCAGAATCGGGTTTCCTTTCTTTACAATACATCATTGCTTATCATAAATAACACCCATAGTGAAATGTCCAATTTGCTATTACTTGCGATCTCTGGGTATAAGAAGTGGAACCACATCTCGTACAAAACAAAGCAGCAACAACGAAAATAATTGTAGTAGTAGTATTAGTAGTAGTAGTAGTAGTAGTAGTAGTAGTAGTAGTAGTAGTAGTAGTAGTAGTAGTAGTAGTAGTTGGAGGAGGAGGGGGAGGAGGGGGAGGAGGAGGAGGAGGAGGAGGAGGAGGAGGAGGTGGAGGAGGTGGAGGAGGAATGTCACTAATGTTCATTAGTATCGCCTCTCCCCGGGGTACTCGTTAGCACTTCTTTTGTCCTTTCAACAACCGGTGGAAGCAGGGTAAGAAGAAGAGAGGGTTAGATTATAGGAAATATTATAAAGGAATTGCGACAACGATCAATGAAGTAAAGTAGAAAAGAAAGCAGAAAACAGCCGAAATCAGAAAATACGTTGAAAGAAAGAAATCAATATAGAAAACCTCATCAATCAAACCAGAAACACAGAATTGATATTTTGGAAAGAAAAAGCGAGAAACAATAGCGTAAGACCATGTACAAAAGAAGGTGTGTTGTTTGGAGAGAAATTTGATGCAGGGGAGTGGAAGAGCCAAGTTCTTGATAATATATCCTTTTCTACTCTAAGCCCGAAATTTTGGGGGAGGGGCCAATCGATTAGATTGACCTCACTACGCAACTGGTACTTAATTTATCGACCCCGAAAGGATGAAAAGCAAAGTCGACTTCGGCGGAATTTGAACTCAGAACGTAACGGCAGCCGAAATACGGCTACGCATTTCGCCCGGCGTGCTAACATTTCTGCCAGTTCGCCGCCTTCCTGTCCTAGTTATATTCTTTTCTACTCTAGGCGCAAAGCCCGAAATTTGGTGGGAGGGCCCAGTCGATTTGATCAACTGGTACTTAATTTATCGACCCCAAAAAGATGAAAGGCAAAGTCGACCTCGGAGGAATTTGAACTCAGAACGTAAAGACAGATGAAATACAGCTAAGAATTTGAACTCAGAACGTAAAGACAGACGAAATACAGCTAAGAATTTCGCCCTGCGTGCTAACGTTTCTGCCAACTCGCTGCCTTTCACTTAATAATATATCACATAATAATAAATCATGTGGAAAATTACACAGAAAATGTTGAGGTGTGGAAAGATATAGTGTCCACATGAAAGGAAATATTCGAAAATAATTGAGAAAAAAGATAGGAAAGTGGAAAGATGTAGGAAAACACTTGGTTCATGGCTAATTTGTTAAAAGATTTACAAGCTTCACTGAAGCTCTGGAGGTAAAAATAAATGAATGCATATCAAAGAGGGGTGTACCAATGAGGCTAACGAAAGGAAGGACCTACCTAATACTGACAAACAAATTAAAGGAAAACGCTGACTGAGATGAACGACCAATTACGTGTCTACTAATTATATGGAAACTGCTATCAGGGATAAGTGTAGAAGAGATATAATTAACACTTATATGAGAAACAATAAAAGAAGCTAATGAGTAGAAATACCGTCGTGTACAGAGCAGAGGAATGGAAGACCGGTTAAATATTAGCAAAATGTTCTTCAGATATTGCAGAAATAAGTTGACAAATTTATACATCGCGATGTTCGATTATTGTAAATCATGACTTTGTCACACAGTTGTAGATCAAGTGGAAGCCTGGATTCAAGATTAAGAAGATTAAGCGTCTTTTGGAAAATGCAATGCATCACTGGAGAACAGAGTTAAAATCAGGGAGTGAAAGGTTAAGGTAGAGATCAGAAGAGGAATCTTTCAAGGTGATAGCTTTTCTGGCATCATGTTTGTAATTAACGAAGTTAAGGAAGGGTATTCATTGGGAAAGGGTAGGGGAAATGTGATTCTCTCACTCTCTTTACTCTTTTACTTGTTTCAGTCATTTGACTGCGGCCATGCTGGAGCACCGCCTTAAGTCGAGCAAATCGACCCCAGGACTTATTCTTTGTAAGCCTAGTACTTATTCTATCGGTCACTTTTGCCAAACCGCTAAGTTACAGGGACATGAACACACCAGCATCGGTTGTCAAGCGATGTTGGGAGGACAAACACAAATACAGACACACAAACACACACATATATATATATATATACACGACAGGCTTCTTTCAGTTTCCTTCTACCAAATCCACTCACAAGGCTTTGGTCGGCCCGAGGCTATAGTAGAAGACACTTGCCCAAAGTGCCAAGCAGTGGGACTGAACACGGAACCATGTGGTTGGTAAGCAAGCTACTTACCACACAGCCACTCCTGTGCCTATTGTTTATTTCTGGATAATTTAAAACTCTGGACTCCTTAGTGCAAACTGTTCGAATATGTAGAAATGATTTAGGGGGGAAAAACACTTATTAAATATATTTGCCTAATAATGAGAATATGAAATCATTGAAAGCAGAAGGTATGCAAATAACTGGAAAGAGTAGAAAATGACACAATCAAAAGATAGAGAAATGAGAGGCCCCTCTGAGTGTGTGTGTGTGTGTTGTGTGTGTGTGTGTGTGTGTGTGTGTGTGTGAACCGTGTCGGTGCGGATGTGTGTATATTGTAAACTAATCGAATGTTTGTTCAGCGAATTACATGTGTCCTATACTTTTCGCATCATGATTCTTTTCGCACTATTAACTCGCACTATTTTTCTGCACTACTTCCGCCATCAGAATGGTGCCTTATTGGGTTTGACTGAAAAAGCGGCTGCCCGCTGTGAAAACTCCGGAGTAACAAACCACTGAACTGGCCATAATGAAGAGTGTGTGTGCGTGTGTGCGCGCGCGCGCGCGTGTCTTCGTGTGTGTGTGTGTGTCTGTGTGTGTGCGCGCACTTATGTATGTATGCTTGTATATACGTATTTATACATGCTCACACACACACACACATATATACATATATGATGAATTCAAACAAAGAAGAACAAACAAGAAAAAACAATAACGCGAGGACGTGGTACAAGTACTGTATTACCAGACGCTCAGGAAAGGAATCAACGACGATTTAACGTTTCAAGCAAAGTTCTTCATCAGAAATAGAGGAAACTCCAAAAGACTGTCCCATTTTGTATTATATATATATATATATATATAGCGGCGTACATACACTTTGGTCTCTTATATGTAAGTATACATTTTTCTAAATCTTGTACGGCTCTATTTCTATCTATCAGCCCTTTCACGCTCTTTCGTTCATTCCACTCTCACATTTCTTTGCCTTCTCTTCTTGCTCACTTTCCCTCCACATTTCACTGTCATTTTTTCTCTCCTCTCCTTAATTATTTTGTCCCTCTCCCTCTCTCTCTCATCTCTTCCCACATGCCCGCCGTTTCTTTCTTGGTCTGGCCGTTGTCCGTGCAAAATCGATATTCCTCCCTGTGACTGTGAAATATTGTATCCCTGCCGTAAGGCTTCATTTCCACACGCGACAGGTTAATCTAATTCGTCCTTAGTCGAAAGACACCTGTTGTTATGTCCTGTTATTGTTTTTATTGTATTTGTGTAACATTGTCCGTTTCTTTCCGTCCTTGTTTTTTATACATTCGCTGCTTTCTTCCAAGGAATCTAATGCTCTTAGCTTAGTTTTTCCTTGGGATTGGCCAGATTGGAGCAATATCGAGTATAACCAACCGAAATTGCAAAGATAACCTGGAACTCGACTGAGGAAAGAAAACACCGAATGACCCGTCCTTGTTTTCGTTGTATCGTCTATCTGGATGTTTTGTTGCCCCTTTTTTGTATCACCTAACTGTCTGGATGTTTTGCGTTCTTGTCCCATTTTGTATTATATATATATATATTATATATATATATATATATATATATATATATATATAATTCCAAGAGATTTAGAGGTTGTGAATCCAACCAACTAAAGGATAATATCTATCCAGTATACTGCTGGTAGAATAATAAATGAGTGACGGTAAAAATTTATTCAGCAATTATTGCCGTATATACTATATATATATAGATATATATATATATATATATAGATATATATATATATATATATATATATATATATATATATATATATATGTATGTATGTATAAGGGTGAAAATATATATATATATATATATATATATATATATATCTATATATATATAAAAGTAAATAAATGGTACAACGAGGCACCGATATTTACTTTCATTTAGTTTCATATATATATATATATACACACACACACTTTTGCTCATTTCAGCCATGCGGATGTGGTCATGCTGGAGCACCATATATCTACTACATAAGTGAAAAATCGGTGTGTGTTGGTTTGTGGCGTTGTTAGCTAATTCCTCCTACATCGTTTTATTGATTTTAATGAAACTTGACACGTGAGTAGAACTCGTGTCTGGAAACCTCGTTAATACTTAGATTGTTGAAAAAATCGATAATACGGCCCCTGGAAGGGACCTTTATATCTACCTCATATTACTAATTCTTTTAAACACCCAAGGGAAATAGCCCATACCACCTGCACAATATGTTTTTAAAACACATCAAGGGAAATAACCCATTCCATAGTTTATGTTCGGTTACTTTGAATACGGATTTTTTGCGTGTCCAATTTCTAATTTTTGGAGACAATATCACTTTTTTACTTTATTTGACACGTGGAAACCTCGTCTGGAAACCTCGTGACATGCTTAGATTGTTAAAAAATCGATAATAGTGCCCATCCAATGGATCCTCCTATCTACTACATATTACTAATATTTTATTTAGGCAGCCCAAGGAAAATAACCCACACCACCTGCAGTTTTTAGCGAAGCGATCAATATTTGATCCTCACGATCAGCTGACCTGATTCTACATTTCACTACTCACAGTTTTGAACTGCTAAACATTATTATTGCACTTCCTTAATTTGAATCTCTTTATTCATACGTTTCTATATATATACATACTTTTTTGAATGCCCATTACTCCGATAATTCTGCATTTTTACAGTTACACTTTCTCCATGACAGTAGATAATTTTGTTTTCCACAACGTATTTGTAGAGGCGTCATGCAGGCATAGCGTGGATTCGATCCCCCTTTGCCAAATTTCACTTAACACTTCAACAACGCTTTTCTCACGGTAAAACAATAGTTTTTCTGTGAACGACAATCTCTCTCGCCAACCTCCGAAAACCTCTCTCAACAACCTCCGATGACCTCTCTTGCCAACCTTCGACAACCTTTCTCCTCTAGCTGACAGTTTTTGTACTTTTACGTGACAGAAAATATACCTTTTGCGGCAGTTATAACGAAATTGCTTTCTTATATTAGAGTTTAAGGCGTTTCAATAGAACATCTTTGGCCCCGGGAATTGCCGGGCACACCAGCTAGTATATATATATATATGTGGTGTGTGTGTGTGTGTGTGTGTGTGTGTGTGTGTGTGTGTCTGTGTGTGTGTGTGTGTAAGCAAGAAATGTATCTATATATATATAAAAGGCAAAATGTCTGTCTGTCTATCTGTCTCTGTGTGTGCGTGTCCTTTATACAAATCCACAATTTTTCAGTTAGAGGGTTCACACTTTCTATGGTCATTCAAAACCGTCCAAGGGTGGTAGTGCACATATTTACATTTCCCCAGTCACTCGGCAAAGCCATTAAAAAATCAATAGAAGTGACTTTTTTGTGAATTTTCTATCCAAAACCCAATCAAAATGCCCGAAACTTGATACGCCAATTGAATGCCAGCTAGCTGTATGTGATTGGTCGGAGATTTGGACAGTACTCGCGTGTATGTGTGCACGCACGCAGCTGTATATGCATGCACTAGCGCTATGACCCGGCAACGCCGGGTCATAGTGCTAGTTTTATTATAAAATGCAGATAACAAATGACAAAAGTTCAGATATTGTTATATCAGACTTTTTAATTGCCCCGTTCTACCTATGCTCTTAAACGCAAGTGAGACCTGGGCTGTTATGAAGAGGATAGAACATCGATTGGCTACGATGCAAAGGGATATAGAAAGATCTATGCTTGGCATATTATTACGAAAGCATATTCGAAATGAGAATATCAACGGAGCCGATTAAACGAGGTGATGGCAGAGTTCCAAAACATAACCTAAAGATATCTAAAGGGAATAATTCAGTTCTCTGATCTTTTGTAGTTACGGCGTCCTCAGAAAGGCATTGTCGGCGCACATCTACAAGGACTTCGGAATGACTAAACGATATGGCTATTGGTTTAAAAAAAGTAGTTGATATTTTGCACTTTAGTACCTGTTTTTCATTCTGAAGAGAGCCATGAGAAATTTTCCAGTGTCGTTATTTATTACTCAATCAGCGAAATATTTTCACACGAAAACTCTATTGTCTTAGTGGTTCCTGTATCTTCGTAGCTGAGACTTTTTGTTGAGCAGAGGATATTAAGTACACACACACACACATTATGTGATTATAATCCTCTATCCCTTTATTCTTTCATTCGCTGCGGTCATGCGAATATATATTTATATATATATATATATATATATATATATACATACACATATATTCATACACACATACACACATGTGCATATATGTTTTTATCTCTCTCAATATGTGTGTGTATGCTCGCGCGTGATATTCTTATGTTTAATTATAACTAAAACAATTTTACGGCAATCTGAGGGGTTTATATATTTAATTAATTAATCTAAAACAACGAAGAAAGACGCAACATACATGTATGTATGTATGTATGTATGTATGTATGTATGTACACGTAAATGCGCAAAGACACTCAGATAGATAGATAGATAGATAGATAGATAGATAGATAGATAGATAGATAGATAGATAGATAGATAGATAGATAGATAGATAGATAGATAGATAGATAGATAGATAGATAGATCGATTATTAAAAGCGAATGTTTATCTCGTGACTCACGCCACTTTGATCTTAACAATATGTATTGAGCTTTCCTCACTCACAAGTTCGACACAATTCAACGTTAATATATACATACACACACATATATATATATATATATATATATACACATACATATATATATACACATACATTCATACATACACAAATATATATATGTATATGCATACATATACATATACTAAACATATACACATACATATATATATATATGTGTATGCATGTATGTGCTTAATATGTGATATGTGCGCGTGTGTCAATGTTTTGCGCCCTCCCCTCTTCAGCGAAACATAAGGAATAAACAATAATAAAAAAGAACAAACATTATAATAAGTTATAATACAACAAAATAATAATTGATAAAAAATGTTACGTAAATACTTTTGGTTTATATTAGTTACATTACAATTAAATAGAAAACTAGATTGTCTCGAATCTACAAACGTCTGTGTAAACAATAAATATGTTTAAGTTATGAGACGTAAATTAAGATTAATTTTTAAAAAAATAAGATAGCTATTAAATATGGCAATGAAGAATTTTGAAACGAGGAGATATATGCAGCGGTAGAAACAATGCAACGAGTTTGTTTACAGAAATATCGATTCTGGAATAAACACAAAAAGAGATCTGTCTGAGTTTGAAACAGCGGTAACAGTGTCAATATTTACGAATTACAGACTCCGTCTACATTGCTACTACGAGTAAAAGGAAGAGGTCAGTGAATTTAAGGTGTTGATTTACAATAAATATTATTTAAACAATACACTAATACACTCTCACACACACATACATACACACGAGCGAGCGTGCACTTTCACATACACACACAAACACACACATTGTAACTTCCCCGAAGAACTGTGCAGCCACTGTCAAAACTTTCAGACTGCTTGACGAATGTGTATGTATGTATGTATGTATGTATGTATGCATGTTTGTTTGTATGTATGAATGCATGTATGTATGTATGTATGCGTGTATATGTATATATATATAATACATATGTATGCATGTATATATATATATATATATATATATATATATATATATGTATATGTATATATGTGTGTATATACATACATACATACATACATACATACATACATACATACATACATGCATATTACAAGTTCAGGTTTATACCTGTAATTACTGGACCCCTAGGATATGTAACACACTGCCTTAATACCAATCTTGAGAAATTAGGCTTCTCAAAACCAGAAAGGAGAAAGCTAATTCGAAGACTATAGATCGAAGCCATCACTGGAACTGTAAAAATCTGTAAAACTGTCCAGAAGTTTATCGTTTAAATATACATGAGCATGTCTAGATATGCAACTATATGCATGAGAATATATACATACAGCAAAACATACAAATCTGCACATATACATACATACATACATACATACATACATACATACATACATACATACATACATACATACATACATACATACATACATACATTGGTCAGTCTCAGAGAGTTTTACCTGAGAGTTTATTTATATAATCAAATTCAAGAGAGGTGAGAGGTGAAAAATATTTATTGCGTATGTTTACATTTGTTTCATAATCTGTACCCAGTTACACCATTGACATTAAAATGGCCCTACACACATATCGATGTACACTTATAGTTGTGTGGTAAACATAACGAGCAGGATTTCTCTTGAGAACATTTTATGGAGATACAACATTTAATTCTGTCGAATGACGCTGCGTCGACTCAATTTCTACGATTGACATGATTAGAAGGAAAGAGAGAATCTACCTTTTAGTTTTCAGAAATGACAATTATGAGAACATTAACATGACTATATAAAATGAAAATAAATAGAATAGAATAAGTGGCTGACTAATTACTTAATACACACACACACACACACACACACACACATATATATATATATATATATACATATATATATGCATATATACACACATACATGTACATGCCTACATATATATGTATATATACATGCAAAGTGACGTCTTGTACCCATATATGCATGTGTATATACATGTATATATGCATATATATATATATATATATACATGTACATGTATGTGTGTATATATGCATATATATCATTTATATTATTATATGATCGAACGCCACGCATCCATTTCCAAGCATATATACATACATACATACATACACACACACACAAATATATACATACATACACACACACATACATATATACACACACACACATACATATATACATATATATTTATACACACACACATATGTATGTGTTTGGAATAAAATGTTATATATGTATATGTATGGCTACATGTGTATGCATACGTATGTGTATGTAAGTGTGTGGGAGTGTTTGTCTTTCTGTGTTTCACTGGTGATGCTTATGTATGTGGTATTCACATTTAGGGTCATCACTAATGATATTTGTAGGCCGAGGGACGTAACCAGATGAACCACTAAAATAACGCACTCAGATCTAAGACCAAGACCAGCAAATTTAAGAGGAGAGGAGTCTGCCGAAACCATCGGCCTCAGTACTTGACTGGAACTTTATTTTATCGACCCCCTGAAGGAGGAAAGGTAATTTGACCTCCTCGTTGAAAAAATTAAAAATCTAAAATTAAATTGGGAAAAATACAAACTGAAATTCTGAATATAAGATATTTGAAAATCGAAACCTAAATGCAAACGTATGGAGGTGAAGGAGTGCTTCATGCCTTCTAATTTAATTTCAGTCATTCAGTGCAGTTTGAAAGACAGAGAAGAGACAAAATTTGGGCTTTTATAATAAGAGTTCTAATAAATAAGTAAATCGCTTTTCAGAAAGCAGTCAATAAAAATATAAATATTGTATTGCACGAATGTGATGATTTATTTTCATATTGAAATTTTATGTCAAAAAAATATGTGAATTTTAATGAACGCTGAGGACAGAGTTTATTCCTTGTCTCATTGACGATTAATAAACTTTCCATATATTTCTTCATTTATATCTTTCTATATTTTAATCACAACTGTCTTTAATTCAGTGATTCTTCCGCCTTAATTTAATCTTCAAATCTGCACCAGAGTTTGTAATAGAGTCCAAATCAGATAATTGGGTGAAATTATAATAATAATAATAATAATGATAATAATAATAATAATAATAATAATAATAATAATAATAATAATAATTAATAATAATAATAATAGAGTGTGAAATAATGATTTTGAGTTAAACGAGGTACGCTTTGTGTCATTATATTGATGGAATTTAAACGTCCTTAACTTAAACTTTACTAATTTTGAAAGAAGCAATGACCAGGTTTTTAAGTTTGCAATTCTCTCCTCCGCATCTAACTTCTTTCATCAGCTTTGTAAAATGAAAAATTCATTGCATCGCTACATACAACATACTTCTAGTATCAGAAATGTAACGAAGAAAAGCAAAAATTAAAAGGTAACAAAGGAGAAGCAAGTTTTAACAAATTAGTTGTATTACATTATTTACATTATCTACAAGTGACGGATATTTGTCTTCATCTTGTTTGTTATTAACACAACGTTTCGGCTGATATACCCTCCAGCCTTCATCAGATGTTTTGGGGAAATTTCGAACCTGGGTTCTCATTCCTAAGGTATTCTTAGATGTTGTTGTTGTTATTATAATTATTGTTGTTATTATTATTATTATCATTATTATTATTATTATTATTATTATTATTATTATTATTATTATTATTGTTATTATTATTATTATTATTATTATTATTATTATTATTATTATTATTATTATTAATCAGGTCAGTGCCTGGAATCGAACTCGGAATCTTGAGGTTAGTAGCCCGCGCTCATAACTGAAATATTGTATGAATATGGTTTTATAGCTAATTTTCTTATGAATAAGAAAACTTAATTCCTGTAAAAATTTAAAATGGTTGACAGTTACTGCATACTTCTACATTCATACATCTCTTCCACGGGCATATCGCGTAGTGGTTAAGAGCGCCGGCTACTAACCCCAAGATTCCAAATTCGATTCCAGAGAGTGACCTGAATAATAATAATAATAATAATAATAATAATAATAATAATAATAAGAATAATAATAATAATAAGAGAAAAGAAGAAGAAGAAGAAGAGAAGAAAAGAAGAAGAAGAAGAAGAAGAAGAGAAGAAAAGAAGAAGAAGAGAAGAAGAAGAAGAAGAAGAAGAAGAAGAAGAAGAAGAAGAAGAAGAAGAAGAAGAAGAAGAAGAAGAAGAAGAACAACAACAACAACAACAACAACAACAACAACAACAACAACATTAAAAATACCTTGGGAATGAAAACCCAGGTTCGAAATTTCTCCAAGACACCTGATGAAGGCTGGAGGGTACAACAGTCGAAACGTTGTGTTAACAAACAAGATAAGGACAAATATCCGTCAATTGTAAATAATGTACATAATTCCTCATCTCTTAAATATAGAACTGTATTGGTTGTATTAGTTTAACGCTTAAAAGAAGGGTGGGGTGGGAAAAGAATCCTAACGTTTCGGACGTTAGTCTTTCATTGGAAGAAAAGCAAAAGAGAAATGAGAAAAAGAGAAATGGTTCAGAAAGAAAGGAAAAAAGCGGGATAGAAGTTAAGAACCAGATGAGAAAGCGGTTCTGGGGGACAGTTGAGAAGGGAAGAGGGATCGGGGCTGCATGCATAAGGGGACGTGGCTGCACGCAAAACACGTAGATCCGTGTTTTGAAAGAGGGATAGAATGAGAGGAATTGTTGGATGCGTACCTTTCGGTGGGAGAGATGTATCAATGTAGAAGTATGCAGTATCTATCTATCAGCTATTTTCAATTTTTAGAGGAATTAAGTTTTCGTAAGAAAATAAGCTATAAATCCATATTCATACAATATTTCAGTTATGGCTTATTCAGTAACATGTTTTTGTATAAAACTGTAAATGTACAATATTTCATTTAGGATTATTTTTTATAATTCTCAGTAAAACTGAATTATCACTACGGAAAATATTAATATCACTGTAGGATAATTTAAAGGTCGTCTAGAACAGAAACTTATTATAATGCAAATATGTGTATATTTTTAAAACCTTAACCATGCTCATATTAATTGTGGCTATAGGAATGTTTGTTGTCAGTAATTTAAGGTTCATACCGGCATTTCTACACCAGATCCACCTGGATTATTAAATTTAGACTGTTGCTTATATATAAATAATAGTTTTTCTTACGTTTTTCCTTTCTGACAAAACTTAAGAAAAAAAAGGACCTTTTTAATATACGAAAAATTTTAATATATTTTGGATTTTTATTTCAGAACAATTTCCTCCAGTAACTGAAAGAAATTCATAAATTTTCATTCAGTTTGCTTTTTTTTTTTTTTTCCTTCACTTACTAACATTTAATGCAAATAAGAGAGATGGACTTTGTCGCATTGAAGATGAAATGACGGTATGTTTGTATGATTATCTCAAATATACGTCTAAAGAGAAAATGTCGCCAAAAGACATCGAACTCAGGTTTGTCATTGATAACTATGCTTCATTTATTGAGAAAGAAGTAAGCACTTTATAAGTTTATGATGTTTAAAATGAAATCTATTTATAGGTAAATATAAAAAATTCAGGGTGAATATTTGATAACTGTAAGCACCTGTATATGCCAGTTAGTGGTGTAGGTGATAGGGTATATTTATAAAAAGAAAAACAGGATGCAAAGGATTTAGCGGTACATATGTTTCTGGCTTTATTGGACAGTTTATATCAATGCATAATTGATGTAACATGTATGTCAATAGCCTTCTTCAGCCGCGCACAATTACCACACCAAAGACATGTATTACATTATAGCAGGTTTGAGAAGAAGTTTGGGAAAAAGACGACTTTCGTTGGGAATGCAAATCCTCATAGTCGTATATGGCAAAGCGGGACACCGAATAAAACGTCCATACCGTTTTTTCACTCGATTCTTAATAAAACTTCTTTTAAAACTTCATACACGAAATGTGCCAAGATGTTTTGTTTTTTTTTATTTGCTCAAAAACATAATAATGGTTCTTTATTGTTTTGGTACCAGCAATTTTGAGAGGGAAAGACAAGTCGATTACATCGACCCCCCACTGCTACGAACTTTATATTATCGACCCTGAAAGGATGAAAAGCAAAATTGACCACGATGAGAATTAAATTCTGATCGTAATGAAGCGGATCAAATTCTGAAAAGCATTCTGTTCGACGCGCTAACGATCACGCCAGGTCACCACCTTAACACAACAACAACAACAATAATAATAATGGTTTCAGATTTTGGCACAAGGCCTGAAATTTGGTGGGAGGTGACTAATCGATAACATCGATCCAAGTGTTTCACTGGTATTTAATTTCTCGACTCAGGATGAAAGGCAAAGTCGACCTCAGCGGAATTTGAACTCAGAACGAACGAAAATGACGGACGAAATGTCGCTAAGAATTTCGCCCGGCGTGCTAACGATTCTGCCAGTTCACCACCTTAATTATAATAATAATAAAATAATAATAATAATAATAATAATAATAATAATAATAATAATAATAATAATAATAATAATAATAATAAATAATAATCCTTTCTACTAAAGGCCCAAGGCCTGAAATTTCTATGGAGGGAACTAATCGATTACATTGGCCACAGCGTTTCACTGGCACTTAATTAATCGACCCCTGAAAGGATGAAATGCACAGTCGACCTCGGCGGAATTTAAACTCAGAACGTAGCGATGAGCGAAATACTGCTAAGCATTTTGTTCAGCGTGCTAACGATTCTGCCAGTTCGCCAATAATATACAAATCCACATCAATAGGCGCAGGAGTGGCTGTGTGGTAAGTAGCTTGCTAACCAACCACATGGTTCCGGGTTCAGTCCCACTGCGTGGCATCTTGGGCAAGTGTCTTCTGCTATAGCCCCGGGCCGACCAATGCCTTGTGATTGGATTTGGTAGACGGAAACTGAAAGAAGCCTGTCGTATATATGTATATATATATGTATGTGTGTGTGTGTGTGTTTGTGTTTGTCCCCCTAGCATTGCTTGACCACCGATGCTGGTGTGTTTACGCCCCCGTCACTTAGCGGTTCGGCAAAAGAGACCGATAGAATAAGTACTGGGCTTACAAAGAATAAGTCCCGGGGTCGATTTGCTCGACTAAAGGTGGTGCTCCAGCATGGCCGCAGTCAAATGACTGAAACAAGTAAAAGAGTAAAAGAGTAAAGAGTAATCTGGTTGTCATAACATATTTATTACTGGAGATTAATGTGTTAACGTACAAGGTTAATTGAAGAAAAGATTGTAACATTACATGAATATATTCTGTTTGCAATCACATATCTCCAAGTAAGTGAGGCGAACGTGCGAGCGAGTGTGTATATGCGGCGGCACGATCCAATACATGTCGAAGACTCAACAGGCACTGAATGGCGCGAATTTAGCAATTCCTTCCTTTATATAAGGGATGAACCGGAAGTCCCCGACTTCCGCGTAAACCGGAAGGTTTCAGAATGTTCGAGAACATTCTAGAAGCTCGAGAGAAATTACTCTCGTTAAATCCCTTTTCAGTTTTGCTTCCTAACGTGTCCGCCAGGGTTCAGTACACGTGTATGCATCGATAATTCAACCACATATTTACAAACACCGGGAATTCTCTCTTAACTCAAACACTCTTGTCACTTTGGTGACCGGCTCGAACTCTCAAGAACTTGAATTAAGCTCAAAGAAAAATCATACATATACATACATACATACATACATACATACATACATACATATATACACACATACATACATACACACATACACATACATACAAACACACACACATACATACATACATGCATACATACATACATACATACATGCACACATACATGCATGCATACACACACACGCACACGTGTATGTATACGTTTGGTAATATATGAATGTATCTAGAGATGAATACACTTGCAACAATTAATGGATAATATATATGCGTGTGTGCGTGTGTGAGTGCGTGCGTATGTGTGTGCCCGTGTGTGTGTATGGTGATACAGATAGATAGATAGATAGATAGATAGATAGATAGATAGATAGATAGATAGACAGACAGACAGACAGACAGACAGACAGACAGACAGACAGATAGATAGATAGATAGATAGATAGATAGATAGATAGATAGATAGATAGATAGATAGATAGATAGATAGATCGACAGACAGACAGACAGACAGACAGACAGACAGATAGATAGACAGACAGACAGACAGACAGACAGACAGACAGATAGATAGATAGATAGATAGATAGATAGATAGATAGATAGATAGATAGATAGATAGATAGATAGATAGATAGATAGATAGATGCTTTTGTGTTTGTGTTTGGCTTCCCCTTGCCTGACAATCAGTATTGGTTTGCCTACATTTGCGTAACTTAGCCGTCCAGCAAAAGAAAACTAATAAACAATAAGTGTCATGCTTAAATAAGTAGCAGGGGTAGATTTGTTCGGCTGACCCTACAAGGCAGTGCTCCAGCATGGCTACAATCAAATGACTAACACAAGTAAAAGGAGTAAAAAACTAACAGAAATTATTTTAATCGAACCAGAATCTTGGTTTTGTACAGAGCTTCTTACACAATACGAGTAATCGGATTGTCCGCCTTGTCTTTCTTGTCTTTCTTCTTCTTTAGGTATTTGGCACGGACCAGAGTTTTGCGATAGAGTTTTACGGAAATTACCAAAGGACTTATATAACAAAATTATATTAATTATATTATATAGGCGTAGGAGTGGCTGTGTGGTAAGTAGCTTGCTTACGAACCACATGGTTCCGGGTTCAGTCGTACTGCGTGGCATCTTGGGCAGCCTCGGGCCGACCAAAGTCTTGTGAGTGGATTTGGTAGACGGAAACTGAAAGAAGCCCGTCGTATATATATATGTGTGTGTGTGTGTGTGTGTGTGTGTGTGTGTGTACGTGTGTGTATATGTTTGTGTGTCTGTGTTTGTCTCCTAACATCGCTTGACAACCGATGCTGGTGTGTTTACATCCCCGTAACCTGGCGGTTCGGCAAAAGAGTCCGATAGAATAAGTACTAGGCTCACAAAGAATAAGTCCTGGGGTCGATTTGCTCGACTAAAGGCAGTGCTCCAGCATGGCCACAGTCAAACGACTGAAACAAGTAAAAGAGTAAAAGAGTAAAAAGAGAGTAAACCTTGACACATCTTCGCTCAAGTTTCAGCTGTTAATACACTGCTCCACTCAAGTTTTTACTCCATCAAAGATTTTTATTTTATTTATCTATGTATTAATTCTTTCTGTTTCTATATATGTTTTTATTTATTTTTTTGATAAGTACTGTACCTAGTTTAAATATTTTATTTCTAAGATAAAAATCACGGTTTCTCTAAACGCCCAACGTCTCTCCTGCCACCAACGCTCGTCGTTAGCATTCACCGCGTACTTGTCAGAGATTAAAACGTCCCTAAGGATACGTTACCGCTCAGGTTAAAAACCGGTGGGTATTATATAAGTTTGTAAGCCAGTCCGTTTGGGTACAATCTACCCAACTAAACCACCACCCTACCTGTGACTGATTGTTATGTGTGGAGATGGAAAGCGAGAGGGAGAAGGAAAAAGGCAGACGGATAGAAAACGAAAGCTTATAATCTTTGTTTTATGTCATGTTATTTGAGAATGAGATAACAAGGTATCGTGTTTACCAATTCCATTAATCTATAACCGACTACACCCCCTTTCCGAAGCCTCCAACCACCTCCACCTTCATCTTCCTCCGCGCAACATCACCACCACCACCACCATCCATTTATCCACCAACCAAAACGTCAAAAATTTCATTTAAAATTAATTAATTAACGTCACTAATTAACACCACGTGTCATTCAAAAATATTTTTAGAAAAAGGACGGCGACCAGTAAACAAGTATAATCGGGTGTGTTGTGTATATCGAATTAATAATTTACTAATTAGGATCCTTGACTAATTATAATTTGACTTTTAGAATTAAGCTTTAATTGGTTTTTCATTAAGTGTTGCCATCGCAATCTTTCGAACTGTGTCCAGTGAGACTGTGTGACTTAGTGATGTTCATGCCCTTCCAAAGAAATAGCAACGTTTTGAACTTGATTGGAGGGATAAGACAGAAATTTTCATTACACTTCATTTCGAACTGGAATCGAAACTGTGTTGCCAATTTTATTTGTCTCCTATTTTCAAATTATACTGATACTTTATTTGATCGACCCCGGAGGAACGAAAGGGGAAATAAACTTCAGCGTGGTTTGAACTCAGAATGTAAAGAGCCGGAACATATGGCACAAGGCGTTCAATTTTAGGTTAGCACTTTTTTTTTTGATTCTTCTCAAATATTCCTACCTTCTACATTTTCCGACGGAGAATTCTATGTGCCTCCAATACATACACCAGAGTACTTGCAACAGTTACCTCCATTCATTGCCTTGATTAGTGTCTCATATGGGAGTTTAATCTCTTCGCACTCTGATATATTCCCCTGGACCAATTCTGACCCAGATTTCCAGTTTGCATCCATTTCAAGACATCTATATACAGCCTGATACCCACATAAATTCTACCAGGAATAAAACAAATCTGAGTCAAATCCAAACGAATAATAATAATATACAAGAGTAAACAGAATTGGAAAAGAAACAATGGTGTATTATAAAAACTCGGAGTATGAATTTCTCAGTCAGTTTAACAAGTTTATGATCCAAGTAGTTATCATTCGGTTTTAAGAATAGTGACAAAGAATTTAAGAGTAAAACTTTGAAAATTTGATCTTCATCTGGGAATGGGTCAAGTGCAAAAAGCCTGTTTACTTGGATCAGCAAGAATTATCCATGATATAAAGTAAGGCTTGGATAGAATGTAGAGACATATGGGCAGCATAGAGGGATCTTAATAAGACAGGAGATAAGAATACTTCTCATTCCGGTCCACAGGTTCTTGTTTGGCTGGAAGGGTAATTAAACCGGTTTACAAACACCAATACCATGTAACGGCAGAGTAGTAGTAGTAGTAGTGTAGTAGTAGTAGTAGTAGCAGCAGCAGCAGCAGTAGTAGTAGTAGTAGTAGTTGCAGTTGTTGTTGTTGCAATATAACTTCTAACAAAGGCCACAGAATTGTGGAGGGAGGGAGGGATGGACACCACAGCCTAGCGTTTGTACTTATTCTAATAAATGTTACTTCAATAATAATAATAATAATAATAATGCAGTACCAGGATGCCCTGATGCAGTACCTAAATGCCCTGATGCAGTACCAGGCAGAGGCTCTCATGGCTTGTGATCTTAACTGATTGGAAGTGTTATCATGTACATTGTTTTGTCTTGGTATAAAAGATGGGCTACAGCAAATATTCTGCTCAATACCACAGATTTGCTTGTCAGTTGTTTGACCTTAACCAGTTGAGCATGTCCCTTAGTGGCTGACGATATGTGCATCTCTGATCACGAGCAGAAGTAGTGGGGGAGCATCATAGCCATGTGTTGAGAAGGATTCTTTGGGGTTTGAATAATTCACCTCTGGAAACATGGGTGTTTCGTTCAACGTCCTTAAACAACCCTTATTCAGGGACCTTTTGAGCGGGATGGGTTACTCGATCTGAAGAAAATTCTAACTGGGCTCCACCTGCAAGGTCATGTGCTGTTTATCTTGATATGAGATCATCATATCGCGCACATATGGTTGTGATGCATGTGCCTGGTGTACCCTTATCAGACGGGTAGTCATGATGGGTATACTGGGCTTCGTATATTTTACCCCAGTGTCACTTTGATGGCATGCTCTGCTCGCTCACTCAATAATAATAATAATAATAATAATAATAATAATAATAATAATAATAATAATAATAATAATAATGATAATAATAATGAGAGTAACATCAACATATACATCAGCAATAACACCAACAACACAACATTCACTTGTCTGAAAAGAATTAAGCTCTTGTGTCTTAGTACAATTGTGGTACTAAAGACCGGCGTTTATATTCATGTATATATTTTATTATTGTCAAATAAATTGGATTTCTTTGAAATCAAAGTCTTCCTTAATAGGTTTCAGACATAAGGTTAGGGTAAAGCAGGGAGAATAACTATATTTTTTCTGTGATTATATGAAGGAAATGTTGCGAGTGAGAGGTGTGAGTCAACAAAATTAACCACCAGAGCACGGTTATACTGGCAATAAAACTGCCAGAGATGACTATCAAATGTAAAAAAATGTACATACACAAATAATGACGTTTGTTGGGCACATAATACACTACACATTTCTGGTGTATATAATAAAAATAAAAATAATAATAATAATAATAATAATAATAATAATAATAATAATAATAATAATAATAATAATAATAATGATAATAGTAATAATAATAATATAATAATAATAATAATAATAATAATAATAATAATAATAATAATAATAATAATAACAACAACAACAACAACAACAACAACACAACAACAACAACATCGAAAAATACCTTAGGAATAAGAACCCAGGCTCGAAATTTCCCCAAGACCCCTGATGAAGGCTTGGGGGGTATATCAGCCGAAACGTTGTGTCAGCAATAAACAAGATGAGGACAAATATCCGTCGAATGTAAATAATGTAAATAAATTACATTGAATTAATCATGATTTTAGTTCTACAAGTTCACATGTTTTTCTTGCAAAAATAACATGGCGCCGAAATTTTGTATATTTTTCATCATTGCTGAGTCATAGAAGAAGCAGGAGAAATGGTTATAAATTGTAACAGCAGCAGCAGCTTTTAGTAATAGTTCTTGATAAAGTCAAAAGACAGATTTTCTTAAATCAAAAATTATTAATTGTATTTTTTGAAAAAACCTTTCTAGTGGAAGGAAGTTTCTGTTTTAAGCTCTTTTCGCTTTTTCAGCTTTTCAAACACACGTGTTATAAAATAATCCGTAGTGTCTGTGTCAATCTGCTTACTCTAAATATATATAAACACAGACAGACAGAGAGACAGACAGACACACAGACAGACAGATAGATAGATAGATAGATAGATAGATAGATAGATAGATAGATAGATAGATAGATAGATAGATAGATATAGATAGATAGATAGATAGATATGGATATATACATATATATATATATATGTATACATATATATGTGTTTGTATGTAAATATATAAGTAAGAATGAATGAGTGAGTGAGTGAGTCAGTCAGTCAGTAAACGTAGCTCTTTTTATATCAACTTTTTACCCTAATTCCCAAGATATAGGCTTATAATCCTTGTTTGTCAACGCATATAAAGATTTTAAAAATTACCTCTGTTTTCTCTTCCTTATTGGTATTGGATGGCTTATGACTGATATTTTCTTGTCAAACATAAATTCCAATATAGATTTAACAATGTCGGTACACTTACTTCTATTCTTCTGTTGCCAAACGTGCTTTGAGAGCGGTGTGGTGTTTTCTTTGACTGGTTTGTGTGCATATTTTGGTGTAGTCGGTTGAGATAAAGCTCTGTAAGGCCATTTTTCTAGGTTTGGTTCTGTGATAAAGTTATTTATGTATTGCCTGACTTGAAGGACTCTGTGGATATGCGACGATATTATATTTTTTGTCCGTAATGGATTAACTGTTTTATTAAATATTTTCCCTGTCGAATAAATTATGGTGTTTGTTGTTGTATTTGTGAGTGTTTGTTGATTACGGAAAGGAACTGTCTCATCGGAGAAGCTACAATGCCTTGATTCTACGGGAGATTAAACCAACTACACTTCTCTCTTTGGTGGTGGTGGCAGTGGTGGTGGTGGTGGTGTTTGCGTGTGTGTGTGTGTGGTGTGTGTGTGTGTGTGGTGTGTGTGTGTGTGTTTGCGTGTGTGTGTGTGTGTGTGTGTGTGTGTGTGTTGTGCGTGGATTAACGA
>NC_043005.1:27337686-27347686 GCF_006345805.1 Octopus sinensis
TATGCCCGTTCTTATGCACCAACTGCTGTTGGTGTATTTACGTCCTCGTAAATTAGCCGTTCGGCAAAAGAAAAGGAACAATAAAATAAGTACAAGACGTACTGGGGTCATGAACGAATTGACCCCAGTTCTTGAAGGCGGTACCCCAACATATTCTCAGCCTAATGACTAAAACCCGTTAGCGTGGTGCCCCAGCATGGCCGCTCTCTAATACTGAAACAAGTAAAATCTAAAATGTGTGTGTGATGGACTCTCCCGTCGTTAGACGACATATGAAGGTTCGACAATTTATTATTGAACAACCACACAGATGATTTGTTTAGACATAAGACACAGATATGACATAAGACACAGAGTGGTGTTCCGCAAGGCTCTGTTTTGGGACCACTACTGTTCATAATGGCCCTCTCAGACATGCCCTCAGCCACGCAGAGAGCCACGATCACAAGTTATGCAGATGATACAAAAGTTTCACAAGCAATACAGAACCCTGAAGACACTATGCACCTGCAATGTGAGCTGGACAAAACATACAAGTGGGCTGAAAAGAATAGCATGCAGTTCAATGCTGAAAAGTTTCAAGCTTTATGCTATCAGCATGCAAAACTAAATGCAATACCCAATAAATACACGGGGCCTGGAGGGATTGCAATCCCAGAGGCACAATCAGTGCGAGACCTGGGTATTCACATGAGTGATGATGCAACTTTTCATGTGCATGTTGCTAAATTGGCAATGAAATGTAGGCGGCTGACCGGATAGATTCTTAGAACCTTTAGAACAAGAGACCAGGAAACCATAATGGTCCTCTGGAGGACACTTATCCTAAGCCACTTTGACTATTGCTCTCAGCTATGGTCACCATCCAGTGTCAAGTTAATCACAGAACTTGAGGCGATCCAACGAAGCTACACGAAGAAGATAGCCTCTGTGCAGCATATAAGCTACTGGGAAAGACTCAAGAGATTAAGACTCTATTCCTTAGAGCGTAGGCGAGAAAGATATGCCATAATATACATCTGGAAGATCCTAGAAGGACTTGTCCCAAACTTTGGCATCGAGAGTTACACAAATGCTAGAACTGGGCGCCACTGCATAGTGCCAAGGACTCCAAATTTGCCATCAAGATGTAGGACAAGATACTGTGATAGCCTGGGCTTCAGAGGCCCACAGCTCTTCAATATCCTCCCGAAGAACCTGAGAGACCTGCATGGAGTGGATGCAGATGTCTTTAAAATAAAACTGGATCTCTTCCTGTCAGATGTCCCAGATGAACCAACTTCACGGCAGGAGGTGCAGATGAGAGCAGCTGCATCGAAATCTCTCATGCACCAAATGGCAATTGCTAAAAAGCATTCGTGAAGTAAAATCATGTAGCAACACCAAATGGTGGTGCCCCAGCATGGCCAAAGCTCGTGAGCTGAAACTAGATAAAATAAAATAAAATAACATAAATAAAGATGATTTGTGTAGACATAAGCTCACTCCTTCCATCAGATCGACATTACCTGTACAGGCGCAACAGGTGCCACATGTCAGATGCCGAAATGATCGCAGAGCAACATGAAATGAAGTGCTTTCCTCAAGAACACAACGCAACGCCCGGTATGGGAATCGAACCCGCAATCTCGCAATCGTGCGTGCAACAACCTAACCACTAAGCCACACGCCTTCACTTATATACATACATAAATATAGATAGATAGATGGATAGATGGATAGATGTATATAATATTTATGTGTATATATTTATACTCTTTTACTCTTTTACTTGTTTCAGTCATTTGACTACGGCCATACTGGAGCACCGCCTTTAGTCGAGCAAATCGACCCCGGGACTTATTCTTTGTAAGCCCAGTACTTATTCTATCGGTCTCTTTTGCCGAACCGCTAAGTGACGGGGACGTAAACACACCAGCATCGGTTGTCAAGCAATGCTAGGGGGACAAACACAGACACACAAACACACACACACATATATATATATACATATATACGACAGGCTTCTTTCAGTTTCCGTCTACCAAATCCACTCACAAGGCATTGGTCGGCCCGGGGCTATAGCAGAAGACACTTGCCCAAGATGCCACGCAGTGGGACTGGACGCGGACCATGTGGTGGTTAGCAAGCTACTTACCACACAGCCACTCCTGCATATGTATATATATATATGTGTGTATATATAATATATATATATATATATATATATATATATATATATATGCATATGTATATAATATATGTATGTATGTATGTATATGTATATATATATATATGCATATATATAATATATATATATGTATGTATATATATATATATATATATATATATTATATATATATATATATATATATATAATATATATAATATATATATCATGTGTGTGTGTTACACAGGGTTGTTTAAAAATAGATTACAGGTATTCAACTAACTCTTTCGCATTCATATATTAACAGTTTAGATCTTAATTATAAAAAATATGAAACCATTATTCTATGCTAACTTGATTAATTGTAAGAAAGAAATTTAAATGTAATAAGATGTTTTAAAAGAAATTTAAAGTGCCTACGTGATAACTGTAAACTTACTTTTGGGCCACCCTGTATATTTCAAGTCACTCTAAGAAGCAGTGCACGTTACTAGAATTTTCGACTGGAATTAAATGTAACAAGCCACTTGAAATCGTTGTAAGAGCATCCGCATAAGTAGTGTTAAGACATGATAGTTTGTTCTGGCATTGAGTGGTATTAGATGTAATAATAATGTCAAACCAAAGAGTGAAGTTTTGAAATAATTTACTGCTTTAACTGAGGAAGGTATTACGCAATGCATGCATTTCCTATCATATATTATGCAAACCTGGAACGTACGTATTAAATTATCTCAAAATATCAGTGTTTTATTTGGCCTTATTACAACTACGTGTGTATGTGCATGTGTATGTGTGTGAGTGCATGCTTTTGTCCTTCTCCGTCGCTTGACAACCTAGGTTGGACTTTTACGTCCCTGTAACTTGGTTGCTCGGCCAAAGAGACATAACAAGTACTGATGACTGGATCAAATAAAAGAGGAAAAAAAGGGTAAAAGATAATATACATCAACGCAGGAGTGGCTGTGTGGTAAGTAGCTTGCTAACCAACCACATGGTTCCGGGTTCAGTCCCACTGCGTGGCATCTTAGGCAAGTGTCTTCTGCTATAGCCCCGGGCCGACCAATGCCTTGTGAGTGGATTTGGTAGACGGAAACTGAAAGAAGCCTGTCGTATATATGTATATATATATATATATATGTATGTGTGTGTGTGTTTGTGTGTCCCCCTAGCATTGCTTGACAACCGATGCTGGTGTGTTTACGTCCCCGTTACTTAGCGGTTCGGCAAAAGAGACCGATAGAATAAGTACTGGGCTTACAAAGAATAAGTCTCGGGATCGATTTGCTCGACTAAAGGCGGTGCTCCAGCATGGCCACAGTCAAATGACTGAAACAAGTAAAAGAGTAAAAAAAGAGTAAATCAACGAAAAGGAACACACATCCATGTGAATAGTTCGCCAGTTAGAAAATATCTGGAGAAATACCACATCTGGAATATCAAGGCCGGCCATGAAAGCGACAAGATGGAATATCGGAAATTTGACAATTAACGAATACATTGTTATTTAAGAATTAAAGCCCACCAACGATGGTGGACAACAAATGTACGACGCTCGTTAGTAACTTAAAACACTCCTAATCTGGTCTTGTCGTAAAGCCTTCCTATCGCATCCCTCACATATCTGCACAGGTCAAAACTACATTTACATACACTCCTATGTTATTGATAAGGGCTTTTTATAGCCGAAATATTAAAATATTAGATAAAAGTGTAACATGTTGTTTCATGATTTTTTTTTTTTATATTAAACCCCTTTTTATTTTCTTCTTTTGCAGTAGTTGCTTTCTAAATCTCTTTTAATAATAATAATAATAATAATAATAATAATAATAATTAATAATAATAATAATAAAAATAATAATAATAATAATAATAGTAATAGTAATAGTAATAGTAATAGTGATGCATGTGCCTGGTGTACCCTTATTAGACGGGTAGTCATGATGGGTATACTGGGCTTCGTATATTTTACCCCAGTGTCACTTTGATGGCATGCACTGATCTCTCACTCAATAATGATGATGATGATGATGATGATGATGATAATTTCTTTTATAATAATGATAATAATACTAATAGCAATAATTATGATGATGATGATGATGATGATGATGATGATGATGATGGTTTCAATTTTTGGTAATTTCGGTAAGTCGATTGCATCAACCCTAGTGCTTAACTGGTACTTATTTTATTGACCCCTTAAAAGGATAAAAAGTAGAGTCGACCTCGGCGGAATTTGAACTGAGAACATAAAGACGGACGAAATGCCGCTAAGCTTTACCATGTCGCCCGACATGGTAACTGTTCCGCCTCTGTCTCACCACCTCAAATTGTCAATTTATTTATCGACATCGAAAGGATGGATAAAAGGTAAAGTTGACCGATGCGGACTGACACTCAATGTAAGAGAGTTAGGAAAGAGAAAGAGAAAGAGGGAGAGAGAGAGAGGGGGGATAGAGGGAGAGAGAGAGAGAGAGACCTATGAAAAAAGACAGTCGGGAAAAGAATTAATTCTCATGCTAAAATACGTATACACATAAACACACACACACACACGCAAAAGTACATGCATGCATAAATGCATATATACATGCGTACACACACATACACACGCCGAGCAGCCGGGTGTGGGTTCTTAGTTTTGTATCTAAATCAGAATTGTGTACATATGTATGTATGTATGCATGTGTACACAGACACGTATATGCGTGTGTATAGGTACGTATATGCGTCTATATATGTATACATATACAATTAATCATTATATATGCATTATATATATTTCGACGAATATACATGTATGTGTACGTGTATGTATGGATGTATACTTATAATCATTATATAAGCAATAAATAAAATAGTGTGTGTGTGTGTGTGTGTGTGTGTGTGTGTGTGTGTGTGTGTGCGTGTGTGTGTGTGTATGTGCGCGCGTGTGTGTGTGTGTGCGCGCGTGTGTGTGTGTGTGTGTGTGTGTCAAGAGGAACTCACACAAACATCCATATCTTTAGTTCTGAGTTAAGATAACAACGATTCGCGAGTGCCAATTATTCAGCTAACAAACAGATTTAGCAGGAATGGTCTTACGGAATAACTCTAAACTAGCCAGCTGTACAATAAACAATTTCAGAACTTTTCTACCAGTTAAATATTTCCAGAAGACGAAAATATTGTTCTTTGTGTAGTTTTGGAAACAATAATATAAGGAAGTAATAATAATAACAATGGTGGTAATAATAATAATAATTTATCTCATTGTACATCAAGCTAACAATTCCTATTTCTTCTTTATCCGACAGTCCTTCCACTCGTTGACTATTTTACCGTTTTCCATATTGTCCTCCCCCACCTCCCCCTCTTCTTTGGCACTTTCTTTCAACTGCAGTGTCTGCTACACTATTCGTTTAAGACTTATAATAACTTTTTTTTTCTTTCTAATATAAGCACAAGGCCAGCAATTTTGAAGGGAGAGATAAGCCGATTACATCAACATCAAGTTCTCAACTGGTATTTAGTATATCAATCCTGAATGGATGAAAGGCAAAGTCAACCTCGGTTGCATTTGAACACAGAACGTAAAGTCGGAAGAAATGCCGCTGAAAATTTTGTTCGGCGCAGTAGCGATTCTGCCAGTTCGCCCAATAATAATAGAATTTGTAGACAAAAATGGTGAAACCGTATGGCATATTACCAGTCAATGTACGCCACTAGTCCAGGAAGAATATGATACATCATGACAATATAGCAATGATTGTCCATAGGACACTTTCCAACAAGTATGGATTTGATAGAGCAAACAGTGGTACGTACATAAACACGAAGGCATCATCGAAAATGATAATGCAAAGATCCTACGGGATTTTATGACTCAGTGCGACCTTGAGAGAGAGAGAGAGAATAGGAAGCCAGACAAAGAGTTAATTGAGAAAGAAAGCAAACTATGCTGGATCATAGATATAGCATGTCCAGCTGACAAGGTGTGCGATAAAGAAGAAAGAAAAGTCGATAGATGTAATAGGTTAGCTTGGGAGGTCAAACAGTTGTGGTCGCTAAAAATGGTGGTAGTAGTACAAATAATCGTCGGAGCCCTAGAAACAGTGAGTAAGAATATTGAGAAGTATATGGAACAAATAGGGGCAACAATAAAGGTGGAGCACTTGCAGAAAACAGCACTGCTTGGAATCACTCGAATACTCCGGAAGGTGCTCGAAAAATAAGAGGTGTTACCTTAGTTCACTGGTATTGAACAGCTGACACCGTAGTATATATCCAGCGTTAGAAGCTGTACAAAGGCAATAATATTAATAATAATAATAATAATAATAATAATAATAATAATAATAATAATATAATAATAATAATAATAATAATGATGATGATGATGATGATGATGATGATGATCCACTTCAAAATAACCCTCGATCCAATAACCCTCGATCCAGGTTTACAAACTCTATGCTTGGAATGACCAATTTTAAATACTATTGAAACTTACACACAAGGTACAGGAAACATATGCATACCATTCTGCTTAAATAAGGTAACTGCAGGTACAATATTCCTGCATATCTCACGTCTGTTTTCATTCCTCCACTTTACTCGCTATTCCATATCTTCTCTAGAATAACTATTGCTTAGCCATTTTCTTGCACCGTCTCCGATGAAGGAATATATGAAATATCCCGGAAACAGATGTAAGACCTTCTCTTTATAAATGTTCTGAAATCTATTACAGCCTTGGATTTTTATTTCATTCTTTATGTATATATATTTATATATCAAGAAAAAAATTCTTTGGGTAATCCAATTATAGTGGATTTTCTTCTCACCTGTTCGCTTTCGTTCTTCTTGTTTTGTCTCTGCAACAATTGCTTCTTTCTTTATAGTCTCTCCCCACCATTGTTTACAGTTATTCACTGTCTTTTCCTAGCATTCAGTTGCAATCAGGTCGTACACTTGCTTGATATGGTGATTGCTGACATCCTTGTAATGGGGTTTCAGGTGTCCTCTTCGACATCTTCCATATTTCAACTTACTGTAGAGCAAAGTCTTTAGGTTTCCACTGTCCTCTATACAGATCGCGTGTCTCAACTAGCTCAGCTGCGATTCCAGCAGGATTAGCTCAACACTAGGCATATTTCCACGTCACAGGACTTCCCGGCTGGAGATATAGTTTCGTCGAGAAATATTCATTATAAATCGTTGTTGATGCTACCAGCTATTAATCACTTCTTATATGTCCATGATAGAGGTCTCTTCTTTGTATATAGCTGACAGTTTAATACCATCTTATTCCTACAATCGTGCATTGAGTTTCCCAAATACGCGGACTTTCTCACCACACTTAGATGCTAATTCTTACACACGATGATCGACGATTGGGTTCATATGTACTACTGGTTTAGAGTTATAAAAGCTTTCAGTTCTTTTTACATTTATTCATCGGCCGAAAGCTAAAGTTAGGTATTCAAAATGGCGTGTGATTTTCTGAATATTTTCTAGGGAATGATCCTCGAGGACTGGGTCATCAACGAAAATCAGTTCGTAAATACACACATCGTGGCATTTCCAAATGGATCTTAATCAAGGTATGTTAAACATTTCTCTATCCACTTTAGTGTGGATATACACACCACACGTGAGTTTACTTTCCATTCTTTCAAGGAAGGAATTCAGTAATAGCGCAAATAGCGTTGGAGCCATTACACAATCCTGTTTTTCTCCATGGGCAGATTTGAAAACAAGGATCAAGAGATATCGTTATAGACGTACGAGACAGAGATTCCTTCATTATTTCCACAAATTTCTTCTGGATACCAATATCTTTTGAACAGATTCCATAAGCCTGTTGAAAGATTTCGTTAAATCAAAGAATTCGATGAAAAGTGAGACGCGCTGTTTTAGAAAATTTCCCTGAATTTTTTTATACACTCACTCACACAGAAGTATGGAAATAAAAATGGTGTGTCTGACTTTCTTAAGTAAGTTGAGGCCCACATGAGAATATCCCCCTGTCTTAAAAGACTGATATAAGATCCTAAACCTTCTATAAGAGTTTAGGTTCATGTAGTAACTTAACGCAAATCCAAAGTATTCGCAAGTTAAAAGTGGGTTCACTGATAAGTTAAATCTTGTATATAAGTAGTAGTTTGTATAAATGTAGTTTGATTGTCAGTATATCTATTGTTATGCATGAAATACTGAACAGAAAATGCTTGAGAAATAAAATGCACTTAACTATTTAAAACCTGAAACGCCAGGGAATTAAATCAACAAATTGAAGTAGTAAGTTTTAGCAAATGTAAACGATTCGTATTAAAATGCAGAATTAGCAAATGCTAATGAGATTACCGTTAATAATTTGCCTGTTGATACCCATGAAACATTTTTCGTCGAATTTTGGTATTTTTCGTCAAATTGAAATCTATATTAATGGGTAGGACAAATTTGCCGAAGAAATTACCATAGTCTTGTAGCGAACCCGTGTCGTCGTCATTTTTGTACATGTGTGTAACAAATTAATTTATCTCGACCCGTCCTTAGTGCATATTCCATCTGTGTATAAAATTTCAAGAAATTCAGTTGAAAACTTGGAAAGTTATGGTAGAAAATAACATTCATATGAGAATTTGCATTGAAATGTTCTATTGATTTTTGAAAAGTCGATGCCGATTAAAAATTATCGATATTTTTTTAAGTGCATAAGTGACCGCATGGACATAAGCCCCCACACGTGTTTAGTTTCATCAAAATCGATTGGATAATCTCAGAGAAGTTAAAGTAACAAATTCACAGGCACACACAGCCACAAACAGACGGGAATTTTCATATATATATTTACGTTTGCCTGTCTTTTCTCGAAGCTTGCTTTTTCAGCGTTCATCACTTCACATCATCTGGGCGTAACAACCCTCACCGTTTATTTTTATAGTTTTGTTCTTACTGTCCTGTTTTTGTTACCACTTTAACCCTCGGCAAAAAATCCCAAATTTTATTTAATTTGCTTTGCGGGAAGGACTGCCTTAACGAAGTCGCATCTTGTCCCTACCTTCGAAACGCAGAGTAGGTGAAACAGGGGACAACTGATGAAGAGAATGTTCTTTATGTTGCCTGTCTCACTTCTCTATTTGTTTCTTTCGTTGTTTGGAAAAAAAGTTCGTTTTCTATGTTTTCGTTTTTTTTATTCTAATTTCTCATTTTCACGTTTTTTTTTTTGACGTCCTGTACCCATATATGCATGTATATATACAGATATGTATGTATATATGCATATATTTATATATTATTTATATTATCTTAATATATAAAATCCGTTCTGTCTGCCTGTTTGTATGTGAAGGCACGCGACCCAGTGATTAGCGCGTTGCGTACACGATCGCTAGGTCGTGGATTTGATTCCTGGACCGAGTATTACCTTGTGTTCTTGGGCAAAACACTTCATTTCACGGTGTCCCAGCCCACTCAGCTGTAGATGGATCACCATGCGACCCACTAGTCTTCCGATCAGTGGAAACGTTGGCCTGCTCGCCTACCCAGCCGGGTGGCATCATTCTAAAGCTAAAGATAACAAAAAGAACATGCTAAGAGCATTGTGACCAGCGATGTATATATATATATATAATATATATATATATATATATATATATATATATATATATATATATATAAACATTTCGCTTATGCATTACGAAGCTATGTACATATACTTCAGAGCGAAGTGTTAGATGAAGATAGAGAAGTAATAAAAAACTAAAGTGACAAAGGTATACATGATTATCTATTGAACTTCGTTAGCCTACAACTGTTTTTGCTATGAAATGCATGCATGTATGTATGTATGTATGCATG
>NC_043005.1:27352686-27355186 GCF_006345805.1 Octopus sinensis
TTTCCTTCTTTCCTGAGCGTCCAATAATACTATATTTGTTCCACGTCCTCGCGTTGTTGTGTTTTTTTGTGCTTTCTTGTTTGGATTAACTATATATGTATATATATATATATATATATATATATATATATACACATATACGAGCAAAACGCCCCCCGTCCAATGGACGGTGCTGAGTTGTCAAACATTTAAACCAAATTTTCTCAAAACAACTTGTCCGACCGTTCCATAGGCCTTCCCTTTGAGACACACTGATTTAACCTAAATTTGAGACGCCAGCAAAAGAAAAACGATTTTATTCCCACAAATATGCAACCGAAGAGTTTAAAGTACCAGTAATGATAAGGCTGTTGACTGGGAGAACACAAACATGGTTTAAAAATGTAAAGAAGCAGCGAAGTCATGTAAGGTGCAGTTATGTACAGGTTGTCGGAAGAAAAGCAGGACAAAAACGGCTTTATCGATCGCATTCTCACCTGGAATCCATTTTTATACACGCCCTGATACCATCGGAATCTACATATCAAATTTGAGCGCAATCGGATAGAGGATTCCCGAGATTCTAGAAGACACACACACAGAGACAGAACAGATTTTATATAATAGATATACATAGTTGAAATTTACAAAAAACAAAAGACGAACACAGGTGTATAAACAACAAACAGGTGTATTAGTTTAACGCTCGGGAAGGTGAGAAAGTCTTTTACGTTTCGAGCCTACGCTCTTCAACAGAAAGGAACACGAAGAAATAAACAGAGAGAGAATAAAAAAACAAAATTTTAGTGGCGGTGGTGCCCCAGCATGGCCGTGGCCTTCGGGATAAAACATTTTTAAGGATTTAAGGATTTAAGCTAGCGGTCAAATATGTGTGTGTGTGTGTGTGTGTGTGTGTGTGTGTGTGTGTGTGTGTGTGTGTGTATCTATATATACGTACACATATACATACACATATATCTAACTACAGTAATCCCTCGCCATATTGCGGTTCACCTAACGTGCACTCAATTCATCGCGGATTTTTCTCGCTAATATATGTAAATTTATAGCGCAGACTCCTCAGTATATCGCGGATTTCTGCGGCCGATAGGTACTCATATTTTTTTTAGATTTAATTATTTCTGTGGGAGGGTTTAAAACGTAACACGCGCGATAGTCGACGGATTACTGGATAGATAGATAGATAGATAGATAGATAGATAGATAGATAGATAGATAGATAGATAGATAGATAGATAGACAGATAGATATACGTGTGTGCGTGTAAGGTTGACATATACATAAATCTTTTTCTCTCTCTCTCTCTTATGTATATTATATGATATATATATATATATATATATATATATATACACTCATATACATTTATATAAATGTACTTATGCACGTATATGTGTAAGATATATATGTAATATTAGTTGCATACGCATATATGTATATGCATATTATGTATGTCCATATATATAAACACACACACATACAGATATGTGTATGCGTGTGTGTGTGTGTGTGTGTGTGTGTGTGTGTGTGTGTGTGTGTGTGTGTGTAACCTTTACTGGATACGACGATTTAATTTTAAAATCACTGTAAACATTTCCTACTTTAATAAGATTTTTATTTTTTTTTTTTTTTCAGCCTGTTTTGATTTGGCCAAGCTCTTAATGTTTGGAGTTAAATTAGTTTCTGAGAGCAGCAGACAATTCTTCGAATTTAAATCAGTCAGTCATGACCGCGTTCTGTTTATCTTTTTTATTATTTTTTAAAAATTTTTATCAGCTTCATGGATTAAAATGTTTATTCACCTCTGTAAGCCGTTTCCAAAACGACAGATGTAAGATTGGGTAAGAATTTTTTATCGACAGAAATTATCATGTCAACAGCATCTGGAACTCAAGGAAATGCATCAGATTTGTTTTGAAGAATATATTGGATTGTCATAGAAATCCGTTCGCTTTTTTTTTTTTCTTTCCTACTTTGGTGCTTCATCGCCATATCCCTGAAAATAAGTAAAATTTATTCAAATTCAATAAACAAAAGTTGTAGATGGAGAACAGAGCATAAAAGAAGATACCTTTCGTGTTAATTCAAATAACAGCGGAAAACATTAAAATATGAAATGGAAAAAGAAAATAAACGAATTTACCTGACAACTCAATATTTGTTTTCAAGCCAGCAAAGTTTCAATCAAATATTACTAGGTCTTTCATGGTATTTCGATCACTAAGTAAAAATGGGGTTTATAAATGCGAGTCTGTAGACTTAAGCAAAATCACGATAACCACTTTGAAATGACTTAAATAGTTATTTGGAACAGAAAAGGAAAAAAAAATCATTTTGCAGTCAGAGTGGCCAACTGCCCCGCAGATATGAACATCTCTGCCAAAAATCAGTGTGTAGAAGAATATTTTTGGACAGCTACTTGGAAACCTCATACTTCCCTATTCAGATTTTAAATTTACATTTATATCAATAATTAATGGTACACTTACCTATTTGTAAA
>NC_043005.1:27362686-27367686 GCF_006345805.1 Octopus sinensis
TCTTGGAGTCAATTTAATCGAGTAACCCTTCAAGGCGTTGCTCCAGCATGGCCGCAATCCAACGACTGAAAACACGTTAAAGACTAGAAGACGTATCAAATGTAGAACACACGAGAGTAGATTGTATTGGTGTAGAGATATGCTACATATAGAGGATATCTACATCAGCAGAGAAATTGCAGATCGGATGCAGAAGTGAACATGTTCTTAACCAAACTTGGAAGAGAACAGGACAAGAAGTTGGAGCTTACAAACACAGCAGCTGATGTTGGAATTGAAATATAAACATGTGGATCTTAGTTTCATTCAAATGTAAAAGTATACCACTTCTCTAGATTCTAACTCTCCCTATAAAAGAAATTGTATATGGAAATTCCTTTATTTACTCCCTATAAAATAAAATATGGAGAAGGTTTGGAGGGGAAAGGATGGAGATAACATATCTTTCGAAATTTTAAAATTTTCAGCAACCTTCCTCCCATATTTTCCAGTCATAGCTATGCTGAGATTTCAGCATACAGAAATATGAGCTCATCGAGTGGCAGTGAAGAGTGACTAAATGCTTATTGCAGTGAAATAGGTAGTAGGAAGCAGTCAGTTTAGAAATAATGATAAATAAATGATGTGGTGGTCTTTAGACAACACTCCAACCTCCACTGCTGAAAAATGAGAATTTATTCTCACTTGAGACAAAGTGCACGGAATTTATGTTCGTGCAGCTCTGAAAATTCAATACCCTTGGGCTCTTGAGACCCAGAAGCTCTCCCCGCCAATGGTACACGGACGGGATGCTGAATGCACTTTTGCCGAAGGACAAGAAGCCGAACGGATACAATGCCGAACGGACATAAAGCCGAACGAACAAGAGGCCGAAAAGACATACAAAAATTAAAATTTAATCTCGTTAAATCTTGAGTGCCAAATTGGTGAATTGGTCATTAAACTATGTAGGTAGGGATGGTCTTTTTTTGTGTGTGTCCGTTCAGTTTTATGTCTGTTCGGCTTTATATCCGTTCGGCTTCTAGGCTTCGGCTTGTTGTCCTTCAGCAAAAGTGCATTCGGCAGCCTGTCCGCGCACGTCACCAACACTCATAGCTTCTACAAAATTTGACCAACAAACCTCTCTTCGTTGCGGTGCTCAATACTTATCTTCCCCAAACTCAGTACAAACCATTGGGTGTGATCTCAATCAGATATGCACGTGGAAAGGGTTCTGGGGACAAGAAAATAGCCTTTCAAATTTAACCACATTATTAACACGTTGCCCAAGTGTACCTTAGTTTTCCCTTCAAGCTTTTCTTCCAAACTTATTCTACCCAGACTTCCCTTCAAAAGGCATGTTATTTAAATTCAAATTCTAACCTCAGCTGGAATAATTTTAATTTTCTACTTCATTTTGTCCTGTACTTTTCCATGTTCAGTTAAGAATATCATCACTCCAGCGACTGCATTTTTCTTGCTAGTCGACTCTTTTTTACAGGCAAAACTAAATGTAAATAATATTGAGACAAAAACTAAAAAATTGAAAACTAAAGAAAATTAATTCTTCCCCCAGATAGTTTAAACTATAGTCAAAGAATAAATTCTATATCAATTACAAAAATTAAATTATACAAAATACCAATGGGGAACTTGAGACAAATGAGGAAAATGCTAATAAAGCAGTAGTAGATGAATTATCTGTGGAGGCGCAATGACCCAGTGGTTAGTCGTAGGATCGTGGTTTCGATTCCCAGACCGGACGTTGTGAGTGATTATTGAGCAAAAATACCTAAAGCTCCACGAGGCTCCGGCAGGGAATGGTGGCGGACCCTGTTATATTCTTTCACGACAACTTTCTCTCACTCTTTCTTCTTGTTTCTGATGTACCTAGGGTCAGCCTTGTCAAACTCTGAGTCACGCTGAATCTCCCCGAGAATTACGCTAAGGGTACATGTGTCTGTGGAGTACTCAGCCACTTGCACGTTAGTTTCACCAGCAGGCTCTTCCGTTGATCGGATCAACTGGAACCCTCGTCGCCGTAACCGACGGGGTGCCACGACAAGATGAATTATCTGATGCAAACCAGGAAGCAGGTGTGCTGGACGTCACCTTTTAAACGAAGTATCAGAAGGCCCACTTAAGCATTCCTGCAGTGTCAGACTGAAGACACGCTAGATACCCCCATGACAAATTAAACATTGAACAGCGATATTGTCGGGTAGAAGCTTGCAATGGTGCTTGTTGCATCCTTTATCCAATCCTTTGCTACTCTTGTCACATTCAGACATGATGGGGAAAACGACGAGAAAAAGAAAAGTAAAAAGCCCTGTAGGAAAAAATATTTTAAATAACACATTACCAAAACTAAAAGTAATTTTTCAAAAATTCTTAATACTTTTTAAGAACATTGTGAAGATATTTTGGTTCCACTGATATTTAAATGAAAACAATCTTTTTCAATATCATTTAAATACAAATATAAGGAATATTTTCCGTTCATAAATTCTTGATGTGAAACCGTGTATTGAAACAAATATTGCTGCATTTCGGGATGGTCATTTTGCTTCATTTTCTTTTTTTTTTTTTTTTTTGCCAAATATTTTTCATTATAAGAAATTTGGCAACGATAAACTTTTAATGCTCACTTCCATTAATGTATCAAATTTTAATATATTTGATTGAGTTTACCAAATATAATTCGGTGCTAAATTTTGTGTTAAGTAGTTGTATTTATTATTTTAATTATTAAATATTTGGATTAATTAATTTTTACTATATGGTATGAAAATAATCATAGAAACCAATTCTTGGCCTAACATTTAAAAAATCCTATTTTGCAATCGACAAGTGATATATACTCTTTGATGAGTGGAAATTGGCATTAAAATTAAGATTTATCTTATTCTCAAAGAATCTTGTCATCTTTTATTAAATTTTAATGAAAAATTATATCTTTTGCACATAAACATGCACCTAAAACAATTATTTTTACATCTAAAAATTGCACTTAAGCGGATGTGTTGCACCTGAAATTAGCTCTCTACACATAATTTATTAAATATACATACTTTCAAAATATTGGAAATCAGAAAATTTGTTAGCTTATGCAAAGCTATTCTACGTCAAACCTCACACCGACTACTCACTAGAACTGGACCAAAATTAGTCAAAATTTAGAACCTGTGCCGTGCTACTCTTCTTCTTCACACTTTTTACTTTAGTTTATTAACAAAACTTTTAATATCAAAAATCTTTTGCTATGACTTTCATATTTAACCACTTCTTAAGTTTTATTTTTCTTTTAATCCTTCTGAAACAATTTTGACGTATTTTTCAGAACTGGATTCCTCTCATCTAAATTAAAAAAAAAAAAAAAAACGGTATGGCTATACTATTTGTTTTGCATTTAAATAAAAATTCTAATATAACAGAACGGTGACTGAAAACGAATTTAGATATCATTTACATTCAAATTTGGCCATATTTTGTTTTACAATGGGTTTTTTTACCTATATCACCATTATTGATCGACAGAATGAAAATTCTGTTGTTGATATTTTACTTAAGTGTGAGTTCCGTTGAAACTTGTGGTGTGCGACCATTTGGGACACTTCCTGTTGAATTGATGTTTCCCCGCTTTTTTGTCTTTCATTTTTTTTGTTTTACTTTCTTTCTTTTTCTTTCCTTGTTCCTCATGTTCCATTTTTATTTTTGGATATTGGCCAAACGGATATGTATAGAACAACATTATATACAACCACATGGTTCCAGGTTCAGTCCCACTGCGTGGCACCTTGGGCAAGTGTCTTCCACTATAACCTCGGGCCGACCAAAGACCTTGTGAATGGATTTGGTAGACGGAAACTGAAAGAAGCCTGTCGTATATATTTATATGTAGATGTATACATATATACATACATATATATGTATGTATGTATGTATGTTGTATGTATGTATGTATGTATGTATGTATGTATGTATATTTATATATATATATAATATATATATACACTCGGAAATGGATGCGTGGCTTCGATCATATAATAATATAAATAATATATAAGTATATGCATATATACTTACATATTCGTACATACCTACATATATATGTGTATATACATGCATATATGGGTGCAGTTCCCCCAAAAAAAGTTCGTTTTCTATGTTTTTTATGTCCTGTACCATATATGCATGTATATTAATACATATATATATATAGGTATGTATCTATATGTATGTAATTTATATATATTTATATTATATATATATATATATATATATATATATATATATATATATATCTATATAGATATATATATAGTTTGTGTGTGTGTTTGTCCCCCTTCATGCTTGACAACCGAAGTTGTTGTGATTATGTGCCCGTAGCTTAGCGGTTCGGCAAAAGAGACTCATAGGATAAGTACTAGGCTTACAGAGAATAAGTCCTGGGATCGATTTGATCGACTAAAGGCGGTGCTCCAGTATGACTGTAGCCAAATGACTGAAACAAATAAAAGAATAAAAGAATTTGTTAGATACGATTGATCTTGGATAAAGTTGTACCTCCTCTGAATATTACATACTTGAATAAACATTCAATCGCCATTAAGACAAAATATAATTCAGAAATAAAGAAACTATTCTGTTTAAACGTTGCATCAACTCATGACACTGCCATTTTTAATATATATATTTACTATATATTTAATATATATATTTAATATATATATTTACAACAATGTCAAGGTTACTAATTTGCTTTTTATTCACCTTCGAGCTGTGCAGACAATACCAGACTGACTTGGTGCCTCAACTTAAGTACCTTCCTTTAATATGTGTTGTGTGTGTGTTGTGTGTGGTGTGTGTGTGTGTGTGTGTGGAGGCGCAATGGCCCAGTTGTGTGTGTTTATTGAGCGAAAACACCAAAAGCTCCACGAGTCTCCGGCAGGGGGTGGTGACGACCCTTGTTGTACTCTTTCGCCCCAACTTTCTCTCACTCTTTCTTCCTGTTTCTTGGG
>NC_043005.1:27368944-27393944 GCF_006345805.1 Octopus sinensis
ATATATATATATATATATACATATACGACATCCACACCATGCAGGTCTCTCAGGCATTTTGGAAGGATATTGAAGAGCTGTGGGGTCCCTGAAACTCAACATGTTGCAGTATCTGATCCCGTATTTTGATGGAGATGTTAGGATCTGTGGCACTATATGCATATTTTTCCTTTCCTTCTACTTGTTCTAGTCATTTCACAGCCCTCAGGCTGGAGCACCACCTGCAAGAGATTTAGTTTAATGAACTGTCCCCTGCACACTCTTTTTTTTAAAGCCTGTCACTCATAACGCATTTTAATTCAGCCCTGCTGGCTAATTGCGTCATCGGTCATTTGTCAGTCATTGTTTTCTTTTATTAGTGGTGGCTGATTTTGTCTCAGCAATCCGTTTTGAGTGGATATTTGGTACTGACAAAGACTACGCCACCCAACCCCACCAAAAGTCAGAAATACGTATTTAGCATTACGTAGTTCTGCTGGACAATTTTCTTCTGCTGCTGATATATATCTGTGTTTTTATAAAATCTATACGTCTCTAAGAAATGCTTAAACGTTTATCAAGCGTTAAACGATATATTGTACACATATTGTTGTGCGTGTGTGTGTGTGTGGGGGGGGGGGTGTTGTCATATTTGGAGACGGTCATTTTGTCAATGAACAGACCCATTGGGTCACCGGGAAACTCTGAGTTTCCCAGCAACGGAGTTTTGTTTCGTAGGTTTTTTTCTTTTCTAAGGTTATTCGCATGCTTCCAATGAATGTGTACTGGGGTCGATCTAATCGACTGGTCCCCTCCCCCAAAATTTCGGGCCTTGTGCCTAGAGTAGAAAAGAATAATAAAGCTAAAGTGAAAATCAAATAAATAGTGCGTGTATTTATTGGCAAAATGACCGTCCCCAAATATAATAAAATCCGTTTCAACACACGATTTCACATCAAGAATCTTTTAAAACAAATGCATAAGTATAATAGGCAAATGTCATTTACTATAGCCTCATTTTGATCCATACTTCGTGAGTGAAAGTGGATGACATAGGATGTGGTTCTGAGTAGTGAGAGAGATATGTGATAGCACAGAAAAGGGTGCTGAGATATGTAGTTCTACTTTCACTAAATTACGACCGCAGGAATTATAGTAGTTAGACAAGTGATGGAGGGATCAATCAAAGAGAGATGAAGGACAGCGCCAAATAAGGAGAGGGTGTCCAGCTGTGTAGACACATTATACCTTGTGAACCTCAGTTCCATCACGATGAGCGAGTTTTCTAAGTAATGTATACTGCCTATCATCTCTGTGAGGCTAAATATCCGGAGATCATCCTCCACTAATTAGTCCTATATCTTCCACAGAGTATCTCTCTTCTACGGAGATACCAGAGAGGATTTCGAAATCGAAGCAGATCCTCCATCAACTCAGCACTCACAACTTGCTCATAACAAACCACCAAAGGTATAATGAACCATAAAAAAAAAATCTTGAACCAATCTCTCAGGTCTTGCCTTTAAATATTACTACTGCCCTATATATCGCAGCATCATCTTGTGGGGCGGTGCGTGGCACACAAGCTTGCGGTGTAATGTCATCTCATTCTTGCTACCAAAGATCGGATACATGATCTTACACGCCCTGCTCTAGCGAATGGAAGCCACATCGCTCCATGCATCTCTCAAAGCTTTCTTCTGTTGTGAATTCACTTAAAAGCAGAAAATTGTCTCTTCTACTATTTCTTTGATAAAACTGTTTGGCAAAGAGACAGAATTTTTCATGGCATTCTTTCACCATATTTTTAGACGAACGCATGGCAATGTGATTAAGAAGTTTGTTTTGCAACCGCGTGGTCTCGATTCGAGTTCCATTACGCACCATTTTGGGCAAGTGTCTTATATCATAGCCCCAGGACGATTTTATTAAGGAATTTGGTAAATGGTAAATGTGAAAACACATCGTGTTTGTGTGTGTGAGTCTATGTATGAATAAATGTGTATGTGTGTCTGTGTCTTTGAGCTCGTATTTGTCTATCCACTACCTGACAACTGATTTGCTTAGTTTAAGACCCCTGTAACTTAGCGGTTCGGCAAAGGAGTTCCAACAGAATAAATAACAAACTTTAGAAAATAAGCACCGACGCCGATTTGTTCAGTTAACATAATAAGGGATACTCCAACATGGCTGCAGTTCAAAAAAACTGAAACAAGTAAGCACATAAAACGGACAAAGAATGAGCCGTTCCTCATGCAGAAGTGCTTTCTGATTTGCAGCACTAGCAAATTTTGGAACATTTTGGTTATCTCACCCCCATTAAAAAAATTGGGTCATCTCCCCTCCGTTTTTATGTAAAAATATTGATACTTTTGGTTATCTCCCTCAACTAAAAAAAGTTGTTTAACCCTCAATAATACAAAGAAAATGAAAAAAATTAATAAACATGAAAGCAAAAAATGAATAAATAAAAAGGAAAACTGAGAAAATAAAACCTTATTGAATCTCTTTTACTCTTTTACTTGTTTCAGTCATTTGACTGCGGTCATGCTGGAGCACCGCCTTTAGTCGAGCATTCGACCCCAGGACTTATTCTTTGTAAACCTAGTACTTATTCTATCGGTCTCTCTTGCCGAACCGCTAAGTAACGGGGACGTAAACACACCAGCATCGGTTGTCAAGCAATGCTAGGGGGACAAACACAGACACATACACGCATATATATATATATATATGTGTGTGTGTGTGTGTGTATACATATATACGACGGGCTTCTTTCAGTTTCCGTCTACCAAATCCACTCACAAGGCTTTGGTCGGCCCGAGGCTATAGTAGAAGAAACTTGCCCAAGGTGCCACGCAGTGGGACTGAACCCGGAACCATGTGGTTGGTAAACAAGCTACTTACCACACAGCCACTCCTTGATATTTTTATAACAAATCCTGTATTGAATGAAAAGGATCTAACACTTTTTATCCAATCTCTTGTTGCCACGTAAACTCAACTTTTAAGCAGGAAGATAGCCCAATTTTTTAATGGGGGTGAGATAACCAAAAAAGTACCCAAATGTTTGTGCTATTCTATCTCCATTATCTGCGGACATATTATAACTAATCTGTGAACATTCTACGGGCTTTTGTGTGTGTGTGCGTGTTTGTGTATTTTCAAAAATATTAATGTCCATTTGTATGTTTGTGGTTTCATTTATTTCAGTGTCCCCAAGTTTCACATTTCCGCCGCCCCCTTATTTCTCCATTTTATTATTTTGATTTATTAAAATTTTTTTTTAAGAATCTGTTTTTATTTTTCTCATTTTTGTGGTCATGTACGTTGTTGTTATTGCCTTTGTGGTTAATACTTCCTGCCTCTATCTCACATAGCAAACCTGTCTTGGTAAATAGGACAGATACTCAAAAGTTCCAAAGTTCATGTGTGTGTGTGTGCGCGCGCGTGTATGGGTGTGTGTATATACATGTATCACCCACACGCACATATTTATGTATATATGTTTGTTCGAAGTAAAAATTCGTAATATTTCAATTCTTTTGGGAGTTCCGTTACGAATTCCCACTTAGAACAAACAACAACAACAACAACAATAATAATAATAATAATAGACAGCACATCAGAAAGTGATAAATGCAGAATCTGTGAACAAAATGGTGAAACCGTATGGCATATTACAAGCCAATGTACGCCACTAGGAATATAAGAGACGCCACGACAATATAGCAAGGCTTGTCCATTGGACACTTGGCAACAAATATACACTTGACAGAGCAAAAAATTAGTACAACCACAAACCCGAAGACATCATCGAAAATAATATACAAAGATCCTATGGGATTTTATGATTCAGTGCGATAGAGAATAGGAAGCCAGACAGCCTTAATTGAGAAAGAAAACAGACTATGCTGGATCATAGATATAGCACACCCAGCTGACAACAAGGTATGCGATAAGGAAGAAAGAAAAGTCGATAGATATGACAGGTTAGCTTGGGAAATTAAGCAGCTGTGGTCGATGAAAAGTGGTAGTAGTACCAATAATCGTCGGAGCCCTGGAAACAGTGAGCAAAAATCCTGAGAAGCACATGGAATAAATAGAGACTACAATAAGGGTGGAGCACTTGCAGAAAATAGCACTGCTTGGAACCGCTCAAATTTTCCGGATGGTACTCAAAAAATAAGGGGTGTTACCTTACTTCACAGGTAGCGAACAGCTGACACTGTAGTATTTCCCCAGCGTTAGAAGCCGTGCAAAGGCAACAACAATAATAATAATAATAATAATAATAATAATAATAATAACAATAATAATAATAATAATGATAATAATAATAATAATGATTATAATGATAATAATAATGATAATAATATCAGTATAACTGTGTGGAAGTATGAATGGAATTACTAGATCTTGAATTATATGGTTTGGTTCACACCTAAAACATATGCAAATACACACACACATTATAAATAATATACAATTAAAGATAACCGCTTTTAAACGCAGGAAAAACAATGTACATTGACGAAACGAAGCACTTAATGAAGCAACTGAATTTTTTTTTATATCTAGTTTCGTCCCTAAGAATTTCATGCCATTGCGATTTTCAGACGATAACTTTTACAAGTTGATTTGATGGTACACTTATATTCGTTAGCTTGGTTGTAATGCTAATATACAAATACAAATAAACAATGTTAAACACACATACACAAGGTTTGTTTTGCTACTTCGTGTGGAGGCTGCGCTTTTAGGCGTAAGAGAATATATTCTCATCAATGTCTCTACCCACGAACTAGCAAAACACATACCTTGTGTATGTGTGTTCGATATTGCGTAAATCACTCGAGCTGCTTCTAATTCGTATTTAGTAAGGTTTCTTTTGTTACTATAACATGGTTGTTGTATAAAGAAATTCGTTATTACATTTTAACCTCAGGAAAATATCTTTTCCAGCTGGTTAACGACACACGACATGTGCCCAGTATATTGTAGGGAAGTGAATCACTCCTTTCCAGCTTGACAAGGGCAGTAGTCCATACTTTTTAAGTATTTGTCCCTCATCGGTACTGGACACCTGCCTGCGCGCGCTCTCTCTCTTTCTCTATATATATATAAGTTGTGGATTCTATTTGCCATGTCGTCCGAAGACAGTTTTTATCGTGAGGAGAAATATGAGTGATTTAAATGGCTTTATAGCGGTTTTGGCTGCTATTTTTAACATGTAAAGGGATTTAAAACTCTCTTAGTTATAATTGTGGCTGGTTCATAATTATAAATGTTTTTCCTCTTTACACACACACACACACACATATATATATACATATATAAACGTTTATATATATATAATTATAATTTTATATATATAATTATAAACGTTTTTTCTCTTATATATATATGAAGTTTAATATTATATATAATCATTTTATATATATAATTGTAAACATTTTTTCCTCTTTATATATATATATATAAACGTTTTTATATATAATTATAAACGTTTTTTCTCTCTTATACATATAATATATAATCATAATTTTATATATATAATTGTAAGCATTTTTCCTCCTCCTATATATATATATATATGTATATAAACGTTTTTATATATATAATTATAATTTTATATATATATTAATAAACGTTTTTTCTCTTTATATATATTATATATATAATATATAATAGATATATATATTATGTATATAAACGTTTTTATATATATAATTATAATTTTATATATAATTATAAACGTTTTTTCTCTTTATATATATATATATAATATATATATTATATATATAAACGTTTTATATATAATTATAATTTTATATATATAATAAAATTTTTTTCCCTCTTTATTATATATATATATTATATAAAGTTTACGAAAATAAACTAAAGACGAAGGCAGGTGGTGTACAAACAAGCAGATGTATTAGTATAGCGCTCAGGAATAGAAAAAGTTTTTTACGTTTCGAGCCTACGCTCTTCTACAGAAAGGTACACAGAAAAAACAAGGAGAGAAAAAAAATGTGTGCAGTAGCTAACGATCTATCATGGCGTCTGACTCGGACAAAAAGAAAAATATATCATTGAATTTGTGTGAAGGATGTCATTTGTTACAGCTAATCAAAAGTCCACAGCATTTCCAATGGCGAGAGTAACAAGAGAATATCTGTGTAGCTGAAACCGAATAAATTATCAGCGAAAGATTTTATTTATTAGCAAAGGTACCCGGCGTCGTTCGGGATCTAAATATGTATAAATGTACACCTTTTTTTTTTTTTTGATAATAAAACATAGACTTTTTACGTTTATTCGTTATGCAAAATTCTTGATGTGAAATCGTGAAATCGTTATGTGAGTATCTCTGTGAATTAGCAAGTCGCTCAATGGTAGTAAAATTACAAATATTTCTCATTTTTTTCGTTTTCACCTTCATCAACGTAGTCATAATCTTCACTGTCGAAAACCTATCTCTAAAAATGTCACGAGATATTCATTATTAAGAAAGTTATGAGGAAATGAAATCTGTAAGAGTTTCTTAAAAGGTGGCTGTAACTGGAAACGTATCTCGGCAAAATTTTATTTAAAAATATGCGTTACAATGAAAATTATGAGGAAACAAAGTCGAAGGGCTACGGAACTGTAGTTTTGATATCTATGTATGTATAACGTTACCTTAATTGCGAAATATGTCAAAACAAGGGTCTTTTTTTTTGTTTTTTATAGACTTAAATTATTTAATCTATAGCAAGTTTTTTAAACTTTAAAACTATTTGAGTTAGAATGATAATTGTTTCGTAATAAAGCGTTCGTTAAAAATAGAAATAGTAAGATTGCTTACATAATGGGACTAAACCTGGCTGTAGATGAGACGAAAATATCTGAGCAGGAAATTTTACCAATATCTGATTCTTTCAAATGGATTAGGAACATTCTAAGACATCATCATCGTCATTTTACGTCTGATTTTGGTTGTTTTCATCCTGGTATGGGTTAGATATGCCTTCACTAGCACAGCGCTTCACCCTTTGCAATTGTTTTGTGAGGTGCGGGTTCCGGAGATTAGCTTTTATTTCATTACTTCCTCGCTCTCTCTTCTTGCGCCAGTTCTGCTCGCTTAGCACTTCTTTATTCAACATCCATCCTCCATATTACATTCCATACCAACACAGTTTCCTCTCTTGCACACTACATTTGATTCCTCTTATACTTAGATTTTCTCTCCCTAATGTTATTCTGTCATTCATGTACACTAACATTTATCTGAGAATGCTTGCCTCATTTTTACTATTGTACACACTCCATTCAGCGTCTATGTCTTGTGACCATGCAGCATCAGTCATCGTACACAAACATTATATAATCTGCCTTTCACCCGAAAAGTAAAACTCTTTATTGCCAGCAGAGATAACAGCTCCCTGAATTGTTTTCACCCTGAACTTTCTAAAGCTACAATCTTTTCGGATCACTTTCTTTCATTGCTAATCATGTTGCTCACTTGGATAACAGAACTCCTTCTAGAAAACCAGTCATATCCGGCCCAAATATGCAACCTGTTTTGTGTTCAAACCGGCCTCTTGCATCTACCCGAAAACATTATTCAAACAATAAACAGACACGTCATCGAAATCTTGAAGTTGCGAGTTAATGCATGATTAATTCAAATCAATAAGAATAAATAACATTATTTACATTTGACGGATATTTGTCCTCATCTTGTTTGTTGTTAACACAATGTTTCGGCTGATATACCCTCCAGCCTTCATCAGGTGTCTTGGGGAAATTTCGAACCTGGGTTCTCATTCCTAAGGTATGTTGTTACAGCAACAAACAACGACGACGACGAAAAATACCTTAGGAATGAAAACCCAGGTTCGAAATTTCCCCAAGACACCTGGTGAAGGCTGGAGGGTATATCAGCCGAAACGTTGTGTTAACAACAAACAAGATGAGGACAAATATCCGTCTAATGTAAATAATTCCTCATCTCTTAAATATAGAACTGTAAGAATAAATAAGTATTACAATTGATTGAATAATCTGAATGCTGAAGGTATAAGCATCTGAAAGAGTCTAATTTCTTGGATGTCCTTACTGAGGAACTCTTCCTGTGCATCTGTTACATCCAAAGTCCTCAATTAATATACATACAGTTCCACTACACCTCTTAGGCATTAATAGGCTTCACATTCGGCTCATGGAATTCCTACCTATTTCTATTCTGCATGTCTAGCTTGGCCCTTTTCCCTAACAGCAGTAGATTCCGGTCTGCTTTTTCTTACTTAGCCTTGTATCTTCACTAGGTTTAAGACGTCTCGATTATATATTATGTTGTATGCAGAACATTTCTGAACGTAATATACATCCGATGGTGGGTCTCCGTTGTTGAGCAATGATTAATCGAATGAATTACCTACTCCTGAATTAATGCCAAAGTATTCCATAGACACATGTACGCTTAATGTAAGGGCATATATATGGCATGTGTGTACATAGATGTAGTGTAACATATCAAAAAATACTGTTAAAAGAATTGTTTAATATATGGAAAAACAAAACAGGTGAATTCTTCCAATTTTTTAATCTCTTGTTTTTGAACCTACCTGGATGGGATCGTTGATTAAAACATTCAATAGCACAAACAAAATCCTCTAAAATCTGTAGACACCTTGATATACTTAGGAAGTAACATTGCTTCCAAAGAAAAGGATGTAAACATTTTTCTTGTAGAAGTCTGGGCTGCTCTTGATGCTTCAGTGTCTGAAAGTCGTTGGTGCCTGATGTTCTTCAGAGATGTTTCTTCTCTTTTTTAAGTGCAATCAGTCTTATTGTATGGGTCTACTGCTTGGATATTCATGAAACACCTGGAGACAAGACTTGATGGGGTTTAGACACGTATGTTATGGGTTATTCTAAATATCTCATAGAAACGAAGATTGCATTGCAGCCTTGTCATTAGAGAAAGATGCATGCATTTTGCAGGATATTGCTGGAAAGAGCAAACCAAAGGCTTAAAATACACTCCATTGGACAGCTTAACATGGAACAGTCATCCTTTAAAGATCATCATCCTGATGCTGACATCCTGAATGTTATGAAAGATTAATAAATTACATGATTGAGTCAGGCAAAGCCAAACAAGCTCAAATAAAATAATGACAAATTCTTTTTTCCCATCTATGTTGTTTGTTTTTCACTTATTTTGATTTGTGTGTGTATGGGGGAATTTTAAAATTCACCAAATCAAAACGGATAATTGATGGGGATGGAAGAAGTGCCAGCACAAAGTCCAATCCTTGTGTGATGTAGTGGCATGTATGCCTCAATGATTCTGAGAGCTGTGCCAGATGCCAGCAGAGCACAAGCTCTTGATAGGTCAGAGGTCTGACTAATATGGAGAACCTCTTCCTAGAGGCAAAAATGGCTTTGAAGAGGACCCACATCTCCTTAGAAAAAAAAATCAAAGTTACGGAAGGATTAACGACAATTCAAATCCAACAAAAACCTGGGAGAAGAAAGGACAGCCTAGGGTTAATAACAGTGGAGAAAAGTTGACAATGGTGTGTGTACCATGAGGAAGGTTTTAATTGTGGATGGAGTGGAAAAAAACATGTTAACGAGCTTCAAAAGGAAAAAAAACAGTCAGACAAAAGCTATTTTAAAATGATTAAATTAACAAAAAAAGTAATTAAGATTTGAAACTTTTTCTTTCTTTTTATTTTAAATTAGGAATAACAGAAATCAAAATATAAAATGATAATAATTCATAATTATAATGATAATAATATTAATAATAATTATGGTTTAATTATAATAATCATAAGAAAATTAAAAAAAAAAACAGAATTTATTCAATATATATATATATTTTTTATTTTTTTATTCCTTAGAACATATGGTTCTCAGAGTTAGCAGCATCACCACTTCACACCCTGACACTTGTACCCTCTTCTAGGATTAAGTAAGGAAAGTGTACCATTAGGCAATAGCAGGGTTTGTGGGGTGGGGCTACTGTGAAGTTGGGTGAGGGAGGTACCAAACAGTGCTGAGGTATGGCACACTGAAACAATACATTGTGTCCATCTGTCTCTTCAAGAAACTGTTGGAGCAGAGCAGGAGAGGGTAAGCATTAGGGCAGGGTTGATGGTTATCAGAAATATGATGTAAGGAAAGTAAGAGAGAGATAAAATGTAAGACATGTAATATCCAGACTAAATGATGGATAGCAAAAATAAAATATGTGATGCCTAAAACTAATATTGAATCACTGCCAGACTTTGACAGCAGCCTGTATTTGGTATTTTAATGGAGCAAGTAGCATTAATTTGATCAAATGTAACGGAATAATTTTTTAAAAATTGTGAAATGCATATTTTTCGAATAAATTATAAAAATTGTTGATACTATTCCAAACATGTCATTATTATTATTATTATTACACCATCCCCTTAAAGTTGATAAAATAAATGCCATTTAATAACAGACAGCAAGAAAAGAGGTCATCCTTGATCAAATTCAATGTGCCCGTCTTTGTTCCAAAAAATTTTAGGCTTTGCATTTAACATTAAAAAAGTATTTCAGAATCGGTAGAGCATCGGACAAAAATACTTTGTGTTATTTAAGTTAGGTCTCCATATATTCTGAGCTCAAATCTTCTTTTTTTTCTTCTCCCAAAAGTGAGGGTAAGTTAATTATAACACAACTCCAGTCAAATATGTGATACACAGTTTATCAAATCGATTTATAAATTCGTAGCTGTTTGCCAGTGTTAGAAATCATCGATTGTCGTCAACATTATTATTATTATTATTATTACTACAACCTATACTATTACCATGGTGATATCCATACTGGATTATTGTGTCGCTTACTCGATCTCCACGTTAGTTTTGCCAAGGGAGTTGTTTTTTTTTCCTTCTTTCTACCTTTTCATATAAAATGCTTTACAGACAGATTTTGAGATGGTGTGAAGCTCAGGATCTGTTTTATGAGGTTCCGGTAGGACCACAGGAAAGGAGTGGGAGCAGAGTGGAGAGGATAGGCTGAAGAGGCAGAGGTGGTGGGTGTGGTGGTGAGTTTGGTGCTGGCCTGGTTGAAAAAAAAAACAAACAAAAAAAAACTTAGAGAACCAATGTTCTAGTATCTAGAATGTTGTTCAAACAAGATGGAGAAGAAAAGAGGAAGAGGAAATGGTGATTGTGATGAAAAAGAAAAGTGAGAGAGAGAGACAGAGAGGGGGGATGAATGAAGCTGATATACATACATACATATATATATATATATATATATATATATACACACACACATGCATATCAGAAACAAAAAGACAACTGTAAATAAAAACATACTGAAATAATGGAGGAAAAAGATGAAATAACACATTTTACAAAAGAAAACAGTATATATATATAGATATATATATATACATACATACATACATATATATATATATATATATGTATATACATGTAAATACATATATATATATGAACACATGAAATGATAATAATAAATAAGTCCTTTTCTTCTGTCGTCACATTTTGCTGCGCTGTACATAAATTGTTTTTTTTTTTCTTTTCTTTTCAGAGCGCTATGTCTAAATTGCTGTAAAGAAGAGAGCTTCTTCTCTCTCTTTGTCTTTGTTATTGTCATTATTATTATTATTTTATATTATATTATTATTATTATTTATATAGATATTTTTTTTCATTTTTGTTTTAGTTGTTTTGAAGTCCATGGAGAATGCATCATGGACAACCCTTTGGGATACCAACAAGTAGAGGGTGGGTGGGTGGGCAGGTGAGGGGAGCCTGTGGACCATGGCCATGGCAGGCCGTAGAAGTCCGGTAGTGGATATTTTATCCACAGAATGGTCAGAAGTGAGTGGGGATGGCAGTGGGGAGGGGAGGGGGTATTGTGGCGAATGTCAAGGGTCACAGTGGGAAACAACAGGAAAAAAAGGCAGAGGTGGAGCAGGAATGAGGGGTGTGGGTTTAAACAAGAAAGCTATACATCAAGGAGGGGATTTTGTCTTTTCTGGAACATTTATGGAGAGAAGCAGATGACAACGAAGGTAAAATGGAGAGACAAGATAGATAGAAAGATAGACAGACAGATAGATAGATAGGTGCATATGTAGATAGATAGATAGATAGAGAGAGAGAAGAGAAAAAGAAACACAAAGAGAGACATGAGGTAAAGGGGAAGTAAGAGAAAAATAGATGAGACATAGATAGATATAGGGGTAGATGAGAGAAGCTGGGTATTCATAATCAGGGACAGTGAGGTGTGGAGGTGTGTTGAAGGGTATAACAACAACAAAAGACAGAAATGGAAAGGATTTGGTTGGAAAGGAAACAACAGTCACTGATTAATTTGTTTCTTTCTCTGTGTGTGTGTGGGTGTACAGATGCATGTGTGTATGTATGTCACCCCCCCAATCCCTGGAATTTATAGCACTTTCCCCTCTCCTTCCAATCATTTGATTAGTGACGTCATCAATTAATGAATGTGTGATAATGAATAGAAGAAGAAGAAGCAGCGGTAGGATACAAGGGACAGAGCAGAAGAAGAAGAGGGCGGTGATGGCATTAGTGGTGGTGGGGATGGTGACACTGAAGCTGAGGAGCGGTGGGAGGGGAGCAAAAAAAAAAGAAAGAAACAAAAACAAACAAAACCAAAATTCTTTTTTTTTTTTAAAAAAAGAAAAAAAAAATCCCAACGGAATGACAGGACGAACAGACAGACAAGAAACAAAACAGAGAAACTGATGAATGATGTGTTGCAACAGTTAGCAGTCCATAGTTCTGTTGCTAAACCGTGTGTGTATGTATACATGAATATATATTATATATATATATGTGTGTATGTGTGTGTGTGTGTTGTGCATGTGTGAGATGATGATGATGCTGTTGTTGTTTTTATTTTGGCTTCTCGTTTGTTTTTTCGTTTTTGTTTTGTTTCTTTTCAGTCTCTCTTAATTTAATTTAATTTTCTCAGAAGTCTGCTTACACATTTTGGTGCTTTTACACTCCAGTTCTTTATTAATTGGTCATGTCTGTAGATTACATACATACATACATGTGTATATGTTATATAATATATATAACTATCATATAGTTCATATTTATGCATCTATCATATATATATATATATATATATATATATATATGTTATACAATATACATATCAAGTACAGTATACCTAATATATATCATAAATGTATATGTATGTTTAATAGAGTGGTATGGCGAGGAAAAGTAGTGGTTGTAGTAGTAGTAGTAGTTGTTGTATGGAGGTGGTGATCTTTAGTTACTGCTGTTGTGTGATGTGTAGAATGGCGGAAAGAGTTCAAAATTATAAGTCCTGTCTGGAAGACAAGAGAAAGGAATTCCGCCATGACTACCACCACGACCACCACCACCAACGGACAGTCAACTCCGAATTGTCTCTCTCTTCAGGGAAAGTGGTTCAGACATCATCACTGGCTTTTGTAGAATGAGCAGTTCACTTTTGTCGGCAAATCTCTGTAGGGCGTCGTATTTTTGTCGCAATGAGTCCAGTTCCATTTTGACCACGTTGTTCTCTCGTTGCAGCCGGTACACCTCGGCCCGTAGCTTTTCTCTCTCAATTTCCAACTCCTCTTTCTGTGATATCCGCTTCTCACGGCAGTTGGCAGCATAGCCTCTGTTCTTCAGTGTACGTCGACGCTGCTTTAGACGCGACACTTGCTCTCTGGTGAGACCCTTCACTACTTGGTTTAGTTCTTTCACAGTGAGTCGGACAAGTTCATCATCGGACAAGTCAAACAGGCGAGCGTTGTCCGATTTGACTTGCGATAGGAAAATCTACAAAGAGAGAGAGAGAAAGAGAAAAAATAAGGAATTGATGAGAAATTAAAAAAAAACAAAACAAATAAATTAAAATAGAATAATTAATACAGATTAATAAACAAAGCAGAATAATGTTCATAATTTAATTCTTTATTGCCCACAGGAGGCTAAACAAAGTGGGGACAAACAAGGACAGACAAAGGGATTAAGTCGATTACATCGAACCCCAGTGTGTAACTGGTACTTATTCAATTGACCCCGAAAGGATAAAAGGCAAAGTGAACCTCAGCAGAATTTGAACTCAGGACATAACAGCAGACGAAATACGACTAAGCATTTCGCCCGGCGCGCTAACGACTCTGCCAGCTCACTGCCCTTATAATGTTTATAATAATAATTTCTTATATTTAGCCAAACATTTCATTAGAGACAATATCAGTGAAATACCTGGGTCAATGACATTCAAACTGGTTATTTGATTGTTACATATTGAGATAAGCTGGTTTTGAAATCATAATGTAAAGGAACAACAACAACAACTATGTTCTAAATTAGGCAAAAGAGGGACGGTGAGACATTTACATAATCAAGTAGCCTTTTTCTGGATGCAGTCTAAGATTTGTGTGTGTGTAGCAGCGGCAGCACTGTTCCAATTGTAAGAGCAAATACCCTTTATAGATCTCACATCAATAATTGCTGGGGGGGGGGGGGATGAAGTACCTGCTGGACTTGAAGAGAAGGACCAGTGATCGGAATATAACCGTTTGTTAAGGATGCACTTTCCCCAGGGAAGATCCCTGGTAAGTGATGAGAGATCAAGTCGTATGCTGTCCATGTTTAAAGAATATTTGAAATAAACAACAGTGAAAGAACATGAGTTGCCCACAAGAAATCAAAAATAGAATGGGAAAACACACACAAATACTGCAAGAGAGAGAGGAGCATATATATATAGATACATAAATACCCACCCACACATATATATGTACACACACACACGAATTGAGAGAGAGCATGTGAATTCCATGGAGTAAATAGGAAGTGACATCCTTGAGGTGGTTTTATGTCAGTGTGTTACACAATCGCCTTTTACATTGTTATTATTATTATTATTATTTATACTGACAACATTCTTTCATGTGATACATGAGTTTTATTTTGGAAAACTGATCTGTGGGAAAAAAACACATTCACACACACACACACACAAACAAAAAAAAAAGACAACTAAATAATGCTTTTCTTTACAGTCTGAAGTCTCTCTCTCTCTCTCTTACTTCCCACTCTCTTGTCTATCATGCACTGATAAATGACATATCACGCAATAATGATTTATTAATAGTAATAAACAATTTTGATTATGAGTTTCAGCTTTTCTTCGCAGTTAGTGGCAAAATCTTTTGCATTTTACAATAAATTATTATTATTATTGTTGTTGTTCAGGTGGTGAGCTGACAGAAACATTAGCACACCAGACAAAATGCTTGGAAGCATTTTCTCCAACTTTATTTAATAATAATAATATGAATAAGAATAAGAATAATGATGATGATGATAATCCTCTCTACTATAGGTACAACGCCTGAAATTTCTGAGAAGGGAAATAGTCAATTACATCAACCCCAGTGTTCGACTTTGGTGAGATTTGAACTCAGGAAGTAAAGTCAGAAGTAATAGCCATTAAGAATTTTGTCTGCTGCGCTGACAATTCTGCAAGTTTACCATCAAACAACAGTGCTTAATAATTGACATGGCAGTGCCAGGAGATCAACATATCATCAGGAAAGAAAGAGAAAAGGTTGATAAATATTGACACCTGAGAACTGAGATAGTTAAGATGTGGCAGCTACGAGGGTCAAACATAAAAGTTATTGTTATCGGAGCATTGGGTTCAATACCACCCAATCTGGAAAAACATCTGGAAACTTTAGAAATACCCTACAATCTAGATGTATTGCAAAAGTCAGCATTACTTACTTGGAACTGCACACATATTGCGTAAAGTACTGTCTGTCTGAGGTCCTTGTTATGACTTGACAAACAGTACAAACCCCCTGGTGGACACAATATCTTCAATGAACAACCTCACAATATTGTATACTGTGTGACCCCAGTGTTCAATTGGTACTTATTTTATCGACCCCAAAAGAATAAAAGGCAAAGTTGATCTTGGCGGAATTTGAACTCAGAACGTAGCAATGGGCAAAATACTGCTAAGCATTTTGCCCAGTGTGCTAACAATTCTGCCAGCTTGCCACCTTAATAATAATAATAACAACAACAATTCTTTATACTATAGGCACAAGGTGTGAAATTTGTGGTGAACTCTTAGGGTTAACCCTAACCCTAATGAATCAGATTAACTTTAATGCTCAGCTGGTACTTTTTTTTTTTGTCCCTGCAAGGACGAAACGCAAAGTCAACTTCAGTGGCATTTGAACTCAGAATGTAAAGCACTGGAAAGAAATGACACTAACGACTCCACTAATTTGCTGCCTTGATAACAACAGCAACAAAAACAACAAAGAAACATGCTTAAAAACTGAAAATATGTTGACAAACAAAATAGTAAGAGGAGCAAAAACTGAGACGTAAATATTTAGGAAGTCAACAAAGGCATCCATTGTAATGACCAATGTGAAGGGGAGGAGAGAGAGGGAGTGAGAGTGACCAGTTGTATTATAAATTATAAACTTAGCAATAGTTGAGGAGTGTAACATTATTAAGCAAAGAAATCTGTGACAGTTTTAAACCTAAACAACTACTGCTACCTACTGAATAGAACATTGTACCACAGCGTGTATGTGTATGAGTATGTGATATATATATATATATACACACACACATGTACATACGTATGTATGTATGCTAAAAGCACCATGTTATCTCAACCAGGTTTGGAGAAAATAAAAAAGTTACACAGCCTGTAGCCTTCTCTTTGAAAAACTGTACCCTACATGCAATATATCTGATACCCAGGTACAAAACTGTGGCATACAACTTGGAAAATACATAGATACAATTACATGCACTATATATATATATGTATATATATATATATATATATATATATATACAAAAGGTAAGACAACAAAAGAATGAAAGAAACCTCAATATTATGAAAATAGAGGAATTTATCTGTAAATGTAAAATGTGACAATTATTGGGTAGCCATGATAAAACTTCGAGTTTCGGATATCGGGGTGGAAATCTACGTCAACATCTCTTCAGTTATCTAGCTACCTATGGCCAGTAACTGAAGAGATACATATATGTGTGTGTGTGTGTATATATAAATATATATATTACATATAGGGTTCTCGTTGGATGTTTGGTTCAAGAATTTTCATGTGTGAGTGTGTACATACACACACCCATACATATATATAAATATATATATATATATATATATATATATACATATATATAAATATATATATATATATATACACATCTATGTATTTGTGTGCCTGTGTCTGTCCTTCTACCATCGCTTGACAACCGACGTTGGTGTGTTTACGTCCCTGTTACTTAGCAGTTCGGCAAAAGGGACTGATAGAATAAGTACCAGGCTTACAAAGACTGAGTCCTGGGGTCAATTTGTTCAACTGAAAGGCAGTGCTCCAGCATGGCCACAGTCAAATGCCTGAAGCAAGTAAAAGAATGAGTGAAGGCATGGTTGTGTGATTAAGCAGTTCACTTCGCAACCCCATGGTTTCAGGATCAGTCTCACTACACAGCACCTTCAGCACTTTTTTTTTTCTCAACTATAGTCCTCAGTTGACCAACAACCTTGCAATTGAATTTGAGTGATGGAAACTGTATGGATGCTCACTGTGCTTCTGTGTGCATATGGTTGAGCTCCACACTGCTTAATAATGGGAGCTGGTTTATTTATGCCCTAATAACCCTTCAAAGCAGTACACTAGCATGGTCGCAGTCTAATGAATGTAACAAGTAGAGGAATGAAAGAATACTGCGCATGTGTGTGTGCAAATATATATACATATTTGTTATATTTGGGGGTAGTTTTTTTTTTATTGCCAAATAACCATACGCACTATATACTCATTCTATATACTCACACTATATACTCATTCTTCACTTCACCTTTATTATTATTATTATCATTATTAAGGTGGTGAGCTGGCAGAATAGTTATCACGCCAGGTGAAATGCTTGGCGGTATTTTGTCTGCCGCTACATTCTGAGTTCAAATTCTGCCGAAGTTGACATTGCCTTTCTTCCTTCTGGGGGTCAATGAAATAAGTACCAGTTGAGCACTGGGGTCAATGTAATCAACTCATCCCCACCTCCCCAAACTGCCCTTGTGGCAAAAATTTGAAATTATTTTCATTATTATTATTTTAGTGTCCTTTGTCTGGAAATCTTTCTTCACATATCCCTGTGACCTCTTCAGCAACTCTCCATCTCGTGTGTCTCCAGGAAGTATGATGAAAGATTTCAGACAAAGGACACTAAAAAAAAGAATGATGATGATAATAATAATAATAATAATAAAACTGAAGTGAAGAACGAGTCTATAGTGTGTGTGTGTGGGGGGGGGGGGGGTTAATTGGCAAAAAAAAAAAAAGCCATCCCCAAAAATAATATCTGTTTCAACATAGGATTTCACATCAGGAATCTTAGAAAACAAATACATAAACATATATTTGTTTTTAGGTTCAGTTAAAATAAAAACAAATTTACATTAATCTGATGAGTTACTCAACAGTTTTGTAGATACAAAGTTATCATTCTTCAACAAGAGTTTCGGTTAGCTCATCCAACCAAAACTTTGAAGTCACTGTCAACGACATTCTTGTTCAAGAATAAATAAATACACACACACACACACCAATTCACAGCTATACCCAACTTTGTTTTGGATTATGAAGGCTTAAAATATAATGCAATGAATTCACATTATTTTTGATAGTTTGAAAAAATTGCTGACAATCTTCAAATGGCCCAGAAATATTAATTCACACAAAATTGTTCCATCTAATTAATTAAAGGACAAAATGAATACTTTAATCCTTCCATTACCATACTTCTGTTGAAATACACTGTCCTTGTTTCAATTAATTTTTCAGAATAATGAAGCAACCAGTAAAATCACTTTACCATAATTAAACTGACATTTGGAACACAAAAAGAAAATTTGGATGGGAGGTTTAATCCTTTCGATACCAACCTCTGGCTCAGTATTACAAATGTCCATGAAACCTTAGCCACAATTTATGTTCCTATCATTAGCTTAATGGTAACTAAGTTACTTTACTAAATTCTTTGTTATATTTAAAATTAATTGAAAGAAACACAGGGCATCTCAACAGAAATACGGTAACAAAAGGATCAAATTTAGAACACTTTAAAAGTGGAAGTTTGTATCATAGAAGCAGTCTAAGGTGGGTTGGTATTGAAAGACATAAGATTTGAAGTTTGTATTATAAAACTAGGGGGAGTTTCAGATGGAATGGTACCAAAAGAGTATTTATAAGCAACTATAAGAGTTAAACTTTTATTCTTACAGTTTTATAAATGAGGGTGTGTAACTTAGTGGTTAGTGTGTTTGGCTCACAATCATAAGGTCAGGACTTCAATTCCCGGCAGTGCGTTGTGCCCTTGTGCAAGGCACTTTATCTCACGCTGCTCCAGTCCAGTCAGCTGGCAAAAATGAATTGTACCTGTATCTAAAAGGAGTCAGCCTTGTCACTTTCTGTGTCATGCTGAATCTTCCCAAGAACTATGATAAGGGTATGTGTGTCCGTGGAGTGATCAGCCACCTGCACATTAATTTCACGAGCAAGTTGTTCTATTTATTAGATCAACTGGAACCCTCATCATCGTAACCAATGGTGTGCAATGAACATAAGTTCTGGGGTAATATGTCTTATTACTAATATTATCTAAGTGGTGAGGTAAAGCAGTGTACTGACAGAATCGTTAGCATGCCGGGTAAAATACTTAATGGCATTTCATCTGCCTTGATGTTCTGAGTTCAAATTCTGCTGAGATCAAATTTGTCTTTTATCCTTTCAGAGTCGATAAAACAAGTATCAGTTGAGTACTAGGGTCAATGTAACTGACTAGCTCCTCTCCCTTAAATTTCAGGCCCCTTGTGCATATAGTAAAAAGGATTATTTAAGTGGTGAGACAACAGACTCATTCATTAATGCACCAGAAAAATGCTTTGTGCCCTTAGTTCTAGCCCTTTTCATACAGAATTCAAATCGTGCCAAACTCAACCTTTACCTTCCACCCATTTTTTTGGAGGGGGGGGGGATCCGATAAAGTAAGTACCAGTTAAATACTCAAGTCAGTGTAATCATCTTGCCCCCTCCCTCAAAATTTCAGGCCCAGTGCCTATAACGGAAAGACTTAATTAAGGGGGCAAGTTTGAATTCTGCAAGGGTCAAATTTGCCTTTCATCCTTCGAGGGTTGATAAAATTAAATATCAGTCAAGTAATGGGGTTAAATAGAAATAACAATAATAATAATGATAATATCATAAATAATTAATAATAATAATAATTGCTGCTATTCTTCTTATTATTGCTGTTGTTGTTATTATTTTCAAAATACTGGGTTAATTTCCAAAATTACTCTTAATTATTTCTCTAATTAGCAACTTTTTCCAATGTTTAATGCAGTCTTGGGTATTTATATTTGTGTGTGTGTGTGTGTGTGTGAGTGTGTATGCACATGCGCACACACATATGATCTATTTCAGAAATTTCTTATACATTTTCAGCAAACAGCAACAAATATCAGAAAGGGGGTCAGGGGTCATATGTGAGTTGATAAAATGACAAAGGAAACAAACAAATGACAAAACTTAATAATTTTAAAACTGTTTTGAACTTTGCAAAGCTGCTCAATGCTTTTGTAAACAGAAGAAGAATTAAATGGTTACAAACTATCTTCTCTTCTCACTTGTATATTATGCATACACATGTAGATTATACATACATACATATATACACACACATACATACACACACATATATACAGATGTATTCACACACACATATATATATATACACACACCTACACGTATATATACACACACCTGATGATGATATCAGAGATACATATAAGATGAAACACATTTTAGAGACAGAGTTGCTGTATAATCAATATTTTATATTATTTATATATCTACACACACACACACACACACACACACACACATATATTAGATAGATAGATAGATAGCTAGATAGATAGATAGCTAAATAGATAGATAGATAGATAGATAGATAGATAGATAGATAGATAGATAGATAGATAGATAGATAGATAGATAGATAGATAGATAGATAGATAGATAGAAAGGAAGATAGATAGATATAAAGAGATAGATAGATAAATAGAAAGGAAGATAGATAGATAGATAGATAGATAGATAGATGATAGACAGACAGACAGATAGATAGATATAAAGAGATAGATAGATAAATAGAAAGGAAGATAGATAGATAAATAGATAGATAGATAGAAAGGAAGATAGATAGATAAATATAAAGAGACAGATAGATAAATAGATAGATAGATAGATAGAAAGGAAGATAGATAGATAGATATAAAGAGATAGATAGATAGATAGATAGAGAAATAGATAGATATAAAGAGATAGATAAATAGATAGATAGATAGATAGATAGATAGATAGATAGATAGATAGATAGATAGATAGATAGAAAGGAAGATAGATAGATAAATAGATAGATATAAAGAGATAGATAGATAGATAAATAGATAGATAGATGGATGGATAGATATGATGTATAGAGATAGATGTACAGACAACTGAGCATAAAACAATCTGAATTAATGATGACTGCAACAAGAAGAAGGAAACAGCTTGTGATAAGCTGTATTGCAGGATGACCAGATCTCATTGGTTGCAAGCAATAAAAGAAGAGTCTAAGTAATATATGTAAAGCAATTTGTACTCAATCATATATTTAAAAAAAATAAAAGAAGAAAGAAGTGAAATAAAAAAAATATTTAAAAAAAAAAACGGAGAAAAGAACCCCTAAAATCAAATTGCACTGTTGATGCACCGCCCCAATTGCACTAGTTGCTCTCTCATTTAAATATGTAAATGAGGGAACATTGAACAGTAGGAGGGAAATTGTATTGTGTGCCATGCATGTGAGAGAGAGAGAGAGAGAGAGAGAGAGAGAGAGGGAATGGTATAAAAAGAGGGGGATATCTCTTTCTTTAACAATGTAATGCACCAATGTTAGTGGTTTGGTGGTGGTGGTGGTGGTGGTGGTGGTGGTGATACTTTATGCGGTGAAGGTGGAGTTTACTGCACTTGAAAGTATGGAAGTAAAAAAGGAGCATAAATAAAAAAAAAGCAGGACAGAAAAATAATTAACAATATGTATGAATAGATAATGTGGAGGTGTGTGTGCATGTGTACATATATTTATTGTGTGCATGTATATGTGTGTGTGATGTGTATGTATGCTGTCTAAAAGCTTGTGTGTGTTGTGTACATAGCAGCAGAGATGGTCAGAGAGAGAGAGAAAGAGAATTTTTTTTTGTCCAATATCAACAGCAATACCACTACTAACTCATTACCTATCCTCATGGCCACCACTGCAGAATGTAAATAAAATAAATAAAACTATGATGTGGAGCCCCAACCATAAACACACTGAGATGTATTAGTGGGGGAGGAGGAGGGGAGAGAAGGAGGATGTAGAAAAGAAGAAAGATGATGTGAATGGGAAGGAAACAGATAGAAACATAAGTAGGCAGATTAGATAGAGAGACACATTAAGTGTGAACATATATATATATATATATATATATGTGTGTGTGTGTATATGTATGTATATATATGTATGTATGTGATATATATATATATAATATATATATATATATATATATATATATATATATATGTATGTATGTATGTGTATATATATATGATATATATATGTTCACACACATACAATTTAAATGTGTGTGTGTGTGTGTATAAGTGTATACATACACACACATAATTGTTAGTTATATATATGCCTGGCATAAGCGTCTAAAGTCCTAGGACTCCTGGGGCTTCTAGTTATTCACTTTCCATACTTCTCAAGTGACCACAATGACCAGATTCCCTGGAACAGGATGCTGGTCACTGACAAGGGTTACTCATTTCATGAAATGAAGTGCCTGGCTCAAGAATACAATGCATTCACTGGTTAACTAAACATACACATAACTAACTCTATAAACACACACACACACATATATATATATATGGTGGTGAGCTGGCAGAATTATTAGCATGCCGGACGAAATACTTAGTGGTATTTCGTCTGCCATTACGTTATGAGTTCGAATTCCGCTGAGGTCGGCTATGCCTTTCATCCTTTTGCGGTCGAGTGAGTAAGTACCAGTTACACACTGGAGTTGATGTAATCGACTTAATACCTTTGTCAATCCTTGTTTGTCCCCTCTATATTTAGCCCCATGTGGGCAATAAAGGCATACATATATGCACATAAATAGACACACATATACACAAATATATATACATATTAATTAGTGATTGATAATTAATTACAATGAACTTATTGTATATAATGCTTGGGTATTAGTAAACACACACACACAAGTATATACATCCTTATTTTACAGTTATGATGTACATATATATATTTAGGTGTATATCTCTCTCTATATATATGTGTGTGTATGTATATAAATAAGTATACATATGTGTGTGTGTGTGTGTGTGTGGTGTGTGTGTGTGTGTGCACACATGCACAACTTACAGAAACCAATTTTTAGAAAAGGCACAATCTGCTCTTGCCTGTTTTTATGGGTGACAAAACTGGTTTCTAACATCAAGGGTAATCTGGTTATGGAACACTGTTGCAGAAGACACTCCGAGACTAAAACAATGCTAAATTACGTCTAGGTTAAGGCGGCGAGCTGGCATAGACGTTAGCGCCCCGGGCGAAATGCTTAGCGGTATTTCGTCTGACGTTACGTTCTGAGTTCAAATTCCGCCGAGGTCGACTTTGCCTTTCATCCTCTCGGGGTCGATAAATTAAGTACCAGTTAAACACTGGGGTCGATGTAATCGACTTAATACCTATGTCTGTCCTTGTTTGTCCCCTCTGTGTTTAGCCCCCTGTGGGTAATAAAGAAATAGGTATTTCGTCTGTCTTTATGTTCTGAGTTCAAATTCCGCCGAGGTCGACTTTGTCTTTCATCCTTTTGGGGTCATTAAATTAAGTACCAGTTGTGTACTGGGATCGATCTAATCGACTGGACCCCTCCCCAAATTTGTCGGATCTTGCGCCTAGAGTAGTAAAGATGTCTAGGTTTGTATGCATATATATATGTATGTGTGTGTATAAGTATGTACAGCTATTGTATGCATATATATATATATATATATACATATATATACCGGAGTAAGTACATAAATGTGAAACAGGGTGGAAAAAAGAATACTCAAATACCAGGGGTAGAGAACGGGAGCGTGAAACTAACAGTTTTTGTGATATTTCATCTGCTTTTAATAAAGTAAATATATATATATATATATATAGAAAGAGAGAGAGAGAGAGAGAGAGGGAGAGAGAGAGAGAAAGAGAGAGAGAAAGACTAACAAATGAATGCATATACATAGATTATATATATACATATATATATATATATATACTACATACATTCACGCACACACATGTATATGCATTCATATACAAAGATATGTACATATATGTATATGTATGCATGTTTACAGTTTGTATGTATGAGCATGCACCCATGCACGCACACACACACACACACATTCAGAGACGGGCTGATAATTTGTCAAGATATAGAGATAGATAAAATAGATAAACAGACAGAAAGACAGTAAGCAAGAGCTGCAATATATAGTGTGATATGATGTATGGAGAAGGAGGGGTTGGGGGGGGGGGAGGATGACAGTAGATGTGGCAAGGCGCTGGTGATGGTGATGGTGGTGGTGGTGATGGAGGGGGAGAAGTTGAAGTGGCAATGTAATTAAATGATAGCTTATTAGTGAAATCATGTAATTATCTAAACACCATATGTGTTACACAAGGAAACTAAAATTTGAGATAAAAACACAGGGAGGAGGAGGAGGGAGAGAGATGACAGACAAAGAAAAAGTTTAGGT
>NC_043005.1:27396444-27408944 GCF_006345805.1 Octopus sinensis
GTGTGTGTGTGTGTGTGTGTGTGTGTAAATATATATATATATATATATATACTGCAAAAACTGAATATGTCCAATATCATGCCACTCCGTCGGTTACGATGACGAGGGTTCCAGTTGATCTGGAAATTGACATGCAAGTGGCTGAGCACTCCACAGACACATGTACTCTTATCGTACTTCTCGAGGGGGGAAGATTCAGTGTGACACAGAGGCTGGCCCTTTGAAATACAGGTACAACAGAAACAGGAAGAGTGAGAGAAAGTTGGGATAAAAGACCACCCCCTGCCAGACCCTCATGGAGCTTTTAGGTATTTTCGCTCAATATAAACTCACAAAGCCTGGTCTGGGAATTGAAACCGCGATCCTATGACCGCGAGTCTGCTGCCCTAACCACTGGGCTATTGCACCTCCACACATACACGCATATATATATATATATATATATACTGCAAAAAGTGACTATGTCCATTATACACCAATATATACACACAGGCTTCGCACTATCTATCTAATATCTAGAGAGATAAACACACTAGTTGATTTTGTAGTTATTCTCTTTGCCAAAAAAGAAAAAAGTTAAAACTAAAACTACAGCTGGATAATTAATCAGTGTTAACGAATATCTCAGCATAAGAAGCTTTCCTAAATTCTTAACTTCCACATTCCGTCCGTCTTTGTAGCAAGGGATTATTCCCACTGTAAACTCTGCCCTTCATACAAGACAGTACCATTACTACTGCATCTCGTACAAAAACTAGTACCATCAACACTAATGCACACACACACACACATATATACATACATACTATATATATATATATATATATATATATATATACACACACACACACTCTTACACAGAGAGAGCGCTTGTTTTCTCAGGAGAGGCTGACCATCCTAGTGAAAAATGATAATTGCAGAGAAAATTCTTCAACAGAACTGCCATTTATAGGCATATGGTAATACATGATAATGATTCCTGTTTCGGTTAGGATGGGGTGGGGTCAGAGAGGGGATAGTATGTTGGGGTTTTTTTTTGCAATTTTTTTTATTATTATTTTTCTTTTCAATTTTTGTATTAATGTTTTCTAAATTAAATATGCTGGATTAACCTCATTTTAAATACGTTTTTTAATCAAATACACATGCGCACACACACACACACATATATATATACTTTCTTTTTTTTAATATATATATATATATATATATATATATATAAAATATAAATATATATAAATATATATATATATATATACTGACAAAGAATGAGTGTGTATAAGTCTCTAGATGTATGTGAATGCTGATGCCAACGAAAAAAATTTCATAAACTACTTTAATACATGCGCACACACACACACACACACACAATATCAAGTACAAATGGTAAGTTAAAAAAAAAAAATGAGGCCTCGTATACGTATGTGTGTATTTCTGTGCATGTGTGCATACAAATATACATATATACGTGTTTGTGTATATATGTATATATGTGTGTATTTACATGCGTGTGTGCACACAAATATATATGTATACATGTTTGTGTAGGTGCTGGAGTGGCTATGTGGTAAGTAGCTTGCTTACCAACCACATGGTTCCAGGTTCAGTCCCACTGCATGGCACCTTAGGCAAATGTCTTCTACTATAGCCTTGAGCCAACCAAATCCTTGTGAGTGGATTTGGTAGAGGGAAACTAAAAGCCTGTCGTGTATATATATATATATATATATTGTATGTATGCATGTGTATATGCTTGTGTGTCTGTGTTTGTACACGCCGCCCCCCAACATCACTTGACAACTGATGCTGGTGTGTTTATATCCCTGTAACCATAGCAGTTTGGCAAAAGAGACCAATAGAATAAGTACTCAGCTTACAAAGAATAAGTCCTGAGGTCAATTTTCTCGACTAAAGGCAGTGCTCCAGCATGGCCGCAGTCAAATGACCAAAACAACCAAAAGAATATACATACATGTATATTTTATAACCATACGTAAATATCTATCCGTCTTCTGTAGGCGTGTGTGTAGAAATATATGAGTGTATATATTATATATATATATATATATATATATATATACACATACACACACACAGATATATGTAAAAAATGTATATCATGACTGCTTGAAATGATATTATAAAAAAGTAAAATGATTTCCCACTCTCTTTATAGTCAGCATTTTAACTAAAATAGATCTACATGTGTGAATATATATATATATATATACACACACACACACACAAAATATACATACACCATGTATTATATATATGTGTGTGTATGTATTTTAATGTATGTGTGAAGATGTGAGAGATTATCAATAAAAAAAGTCGAGATGACAAATAACAAAGAAAACCATAAAAATTACTAAGATACCAAAAACACAAACACAAAACAATTAAAATAATAATTAGTAATTGAAATATCTGCCCTGCCCTGCCCTAACCACAGCACAACAGAACAACACCACTGACCCACTGCAAATAAGGCAGGCCAGTTTCATGCAGACTTAACACATCTTACCATGAGAGGAATGCAAGATAATTTAGGTAGGTCTGTAATTCGTTTATACATTTTTGGTAATATGATGAATGTACATAAATAGCATATAATGTATGCATTATGTATATGTGTGCGAAGATGTACATGTATACACACACACGTGCACACAAATGTATGTACATAGTTTGTAGTATGTATGTATGTATGTATAAGCATGTGTATGATTATGGTTATGTAAAAGTGGATATAAAATAAAATGTACACAATATATGCTTTGTATGGATTTGTTTTTGTGTGTGTGTGTGTATATATATATATATATATATATATATACATACACACGCACACTCATATATATATGTGTAATGGTGTCCATCTGTGTGTGTTTGGGGTTACTCTAACTCCTCCCACACCGTCCAACCAATTTTAATGGTTTTTGGCACATAGGTAGATCACATGCCCTGAACTTCAAATAAAGCTGCAACTTTTCGCAAACTCAATAATGCTCAGTTGGCATTGATTTTTGTGAGCTCAATCAGGCATTTGATTGGAAATTCCCATAACAATGTTATTTTTCCAGCAGCATTTGCATTTTTTCACGTGTAAAATTTCAACAAAATCAACAGAATAGTCTCTAAGCAAATGCTTATTCAATACAAGGTCAGAGGTAGGCTTAACTTCAACAAAGAAAACATGAGCAACAGCTAGTATATATATATATATATATATATATATATATATACATATACAATGCGCTTTCAGTTTCTTTACACCAAATCCACTCACAATGCTTTGATTGACCCAAGTTTATAGTAGAAGAAACTTGTTTACGGTGGCAATGTAGTGGAACTGAACCCAAGACCATGTGGTTGGGAAGCAAACTTCTAACCTCACCTTCCCGTCCCCACATATATGTGTATGTAATGTGTGTATCTAAAAGCTTTGAATGTGTCTGTATGACATATTCTCCAGTCAGGAACAATCAAATTCCTTCCTCACTTAATTAGCATGTGAGCGGCTGAGTACACCACAGACATGTCCTAAATATAAATCTCAAGTACAAGTGTGACATTTTAAAAAGACTAGACCATTGAGTTACAAACTACAGTTCATTCAAAAGGCTTCTTCACAGTTTCCAACCATCCTGTGTTACTCACAAAGCTTGGGTCACATCAAAGCAAAGGTATAAAATCTTGTCCCAGATGACATAGAGTGAGATTGAACTTCACAACAACTCAGCAATGACACACACATACACAAGCTCAATATTATAGTTATATTTTGATTTCAAATTTTGGCACAAGGCCAGCATTTTAGGAGGAGGGGACAAGTTGATTAGATTAACCCCAGTGCTCAACTGGTAATTATTTTATTGACCCCAAAAAGCAATGTTGACCTCAGCGGAATTTGAACTCAGAACACAAAGACTGACAAAATGTCACAAAATATTTTGCCTGGTATGCAACCGATTCTGCCAGCTCACCACTCACTGCCTTAATATATATATATTCTGTTCTTTTATTCTTTTACAGTCAACTGACTGTAGCCATGCTGGAGCACTGCCTTTAGTCAAACAAATCGACCTCAGGACTTATTCCTTGTAAGCCTAGTACTTATTTTATCGGTCTCTTTTGCCAAACCACTAGCTTGGTTGGGAAGCAAGCTTGTTACCACACAGCCAAGGTGTAGGGATGGGAAACAGTAAATCCAGACTACAGGTTTCCAAGCCAACCTGAACATGCCTTATATAATTTACACAGCTCGGCTTTTCTTCAGGTCGAATTACCTGCAGTTGTAAGCCATTGTTGCAACGAGAGAAGGCTGTGTATACATATATAATCTTTGTCTTTCTCTATGTGCATCTGTGTGTGCATACACACATACAGATTTATGTTGTAGAAGTATTGCTATACACGCATACACACAAAACATCACAAAGAATATGAAAGACCTCAAATATTTACAAATATATTTCATCCTGTTAATTTCTCATAAAAGAATACTACCATACCCAGTACACACCCACACACACACACACTGCGTACGTGCACCTCTGCCCCGCCCTGCAACACCCCTATACTCTACCCAACATATAAATAGAAATCAAAAGAAATTCCGTTTTAATGTGATGTTTACAGTTTCCGTCGACTTGATTTATTCACATTTTTTCTCTCTCCAATTTTTCTGCTCTTCTACATTTATTTTTTTTAGCTCCTCTATTATAAATCCTATCATTAGCAAAAGCATGATATCGATAATAATAATAATAATAATAATAATAATAATAATAATAACAACAATCACCAGTGCCGCCACCACCACTGTCATGAATATTAGGCACTCGTTTAATGTCGGAGCATTGCTGACTCGCAGAATTATGTTGGACAGCTGTTTTTGTGCTTGAATCTGGATCCTGCTATCAGCCGGTGTCCATGGCGAGGATGCCCCCCACCCCATACCGCCTTCTTTTACACGGGAGGTGGCTGGGTGGAAGAGAGTATGTTAGCTTTTCTGTGTCAGGTGGCTTTGGTGAAAGAGATATTACAGCAGATGAAGATGGGAAGAACTGAAGACAGACATTTTCCTCTTCAGCCAAACCTCCATTAACTTCTTCAAGTTCCACTCAAGAAGGGAGGGAGGGATCGAGGGAGTGAAGGAGGGGAAGAGAGGGAGAGAGAAGCGCCTTCCAGTAAATTCGCTAAAAGATGGATAAAAGCGATACATATTTGGTCTGAATGAATGGGTCTATTCTCAGAGATACCTCAGATTGGAGAATACAAAACTGAGAGCAGGAGTACAATCCTTGGCAGTAAGGGTAATCCAAGACCTGTGGGGTTTCCTGCTTGACCCCAGGAGACTCTACCCTACAAAAATCTTACACTGCATTACCTTCTTTACACTTAATTTTCATGCATATTTTTTTTCATAACCAATTTTGTAAATTATGTAATATGTTCTTGTAATGTCTCCCTCATGTCACCCTTGTGGCAAATAAAAAACATTATATTAGTATAATGTTTAGTGTCATTTTGTCTGTCTTTAGATTCCGAGTTCAAATTTCACTGAGGCTGATTTTGCCCTTCATCCTTTAAGGGTCGATAAAATAAAGTACCAGTTAAGTACTGGGGGTTGATGTAACTGACTTCCATCCCCATCCCACTCAAAAACTACTGGCCCTGTGCTAAAATTTGAAGCCATTATTAATATTGCTCGTGACAAGCCAACAGAATCGTTAACAACATCAGGCAAAATGTTTAGCAGCATTTCGTCATTAAGTTCCAAGTTCAAATTCCACCAAAGTCGACTTTACCTTTCATCCTTTTGGGGTCAATAAATTATGTACCAGTGAGATACTGAGGTCAATGTAATTGACTTAACCCCTCCCCTGAAATTGCTGGCCTTGTGTCAAAATTTGAAATTATTATTATCTTTATTATTATTATTATTATTATTATTAAAAAAGCAGCGAGCTGGCAGAATTGTTAGCACATAGGATGAAATGCTTAGCAGTATTTTGTCTGTTTTTAGGTTCTGAGTTCAAATTCCACCAAGGTTGACTTTGCCTTTTATCTTTTCAGGGTCAATAAATTAAGTAGCAGTTGATTGTTGGGGGTCGATGTGATTGACTGTCCCCCTCCCCACAAAATCTAGGCCTTGTACCTATGGTAAAAAGGATTATCATCATCATCATCATTATTATAAGGTGGCTAGCTGGCAGAATCATTAGCACACTGGGCAAAATGCTTGGTGGCATTTCATCTACTGCTACGTTCTGAGTTCAAATTCCGCCAAGGTTGACTTTGCCTTTCATCCTTTCAGGGTCGATAAAATAAATACCAGTCAAACACTGGGGTTGATGTAACAGACTTAAGCCCTCCCCCAAAATGGCTGCCCTTCTGGCAGAATATGAAACCACCATCACCATCAGTACATACTTGTATTTGCAGTGAAGGTGTTGACTAGTGGCAAATGAAAATATTGTCTCTTTCCATCAGGCATGAAGTCTTCAGGCAGAATGTACTTTTCTATAGAGACCCAGCGGTTCCCAGCAATCCAAAGTTGTCTATGATATCGGTGTGTGTTATTTTTTCATTTATATCATTTATAGACAAATATTATTATTGTGTATGTGCAGGTGGTTGTATGCTGGATATAGTCATACATATACATGTCATACAATCAGAACTATGACCATATATATATATATATATATATATATATATATATATATATATATGCACACACACACACATATAGGATTATATAAAGGATATATTTATTATTATTATGTACATTTAGCGCTACAAACAGAACAGAACCTAATACAGAAAACTAAGGAGATGCATATTTGTATTTTTTTTTTTTTTAACCAAGGGGATTCACATGTCAAAGTATAAATGTGTGTGTGTGTGTGTGTGTATATATATATATATATATATATATATATACAGGTGCAAGAGTGGCTGTGTGGTAAGAAGCTTGCCTCTCAACCACATGTTTCTGGGTTCAGTCCCACTGCATGGCACCTTGGGGCTGACCAAAGCCTTGTGAGTGGATTTGGTAGACGGAAACTGAAAGAAGCCCATCGTATGTGTGTGTGTGTGTGTGTGTGTGTGTGTGTATATATATATATATATATATATACACACACACACATACATATATATATACTATATATGTATATGTTTGTGTTTGTCCCCCACCACTATCGCTTGACAACCGATGCTGGTGTGTTTATGTCCCCGTAACTTAGCAGAGGGGAAACTGATTCCCTCAACCCCAGCAGTACATACTTGGCTGGTACTTTATTTTATTAACCCTAAAAGGATGGAAAGCAAAGTTGATTTCAGTCCAATACTCTAATGATTCTGCCAGTGCACCCACCATAATAATGATAATAATAAATAATGATGATGATGATGATGCTGATGATGATGATAATCCTTTCTACTATAGGCAGAAGGTCTGAAATTTATGGAGAGAGGGTAAGTCGATCACATTGACCCCAGTATGCAACTGGTACTTAATTTATCAACCCCGAAAGGATCAGAAGCAAAGTCAACCTCGGCAGAATTTGAACCCACAACATGATGACAGTTGAAATACTGCTAAACATTTTGCCCGGCATGCTAACGATTCTGCCAGCTCACCACCTTAATAATAAAAATAATAATAAGAAGAAGAATAACAACAACAACAAGAGCAACAAGCAGTTGTAATTAGTGAAAGAAGCAAAATGACTAGTCCTGTGCTTGCATGTGTATGTATGCATGCATGAATGAATGCATGTGTGTGCTTATATGTAAGAACATGTATTGATGTGTGTGTGAGCGTATGTGTGTATGCTGAGTCAACAGAAACTGAGGTTTTATATTTATCAATGATGGCAAAAGGTCAGATATAGACATACAGTGGCTCTGTTGTATGATTCACAGTGGCACCCTACCTACGCACATGGGTACGTGTGTGGGTGAGTGACTGTGTGTATACATATGTATGTATGTGTGTGTGTATGTACATATATATATATATATATATATATATGTGTGTGTGTGTGTGTGTATAACATACATTTATACGTGTACAAATAAATGTATGTTATGCATGTCAGTGCCTATCTACGTATGGATATATATATAAATATACACACATGTCAACACACCACGTCTGCTTTCTCATACTGCCAAAGGCTGTTTACAGTTTCTGAGGTAGTGTTTTTACGGCTTGGTGCCCTTCCTGCTGTCCATCCTTTCTTTTATCTTTACCACATACAAGAATGCCAGAGTACAGATTTCAAAACCAGGATAGAGATGGCAATGCAGTCTTCCCTCAACTATCGTGAGTGTTACATTCCAAACCCAACCCCGCTACGATAGGTGAAAATTTAAAAATTAGAAACAGTACAGTACTCTCTCTCCTTCTCTCTCTTTTACTTGTTTCAGTCATTTGAGTGCGGCTATGCTGGAGCACCGCCTTTAATCGAGCAACTCGGCCCCGGGACTTATTCTTTGTAAGCCCAGTACTTATTCTATCGGTCTCTTTTGCCGAACCGCTAAGTGACAGGGACATAAACACACCAGCATCGGTTGTCAAGCAATGCTAGGGGGACAAACACAGACACACAAACACACACACATACATATATATATATATATATACATATATACGACGGGCTTCTTTCAGTTTCCGTCTACCAAATCCACTCACAAGGCTTTGGTCGGCCCGAGGCTATAGTAGAAGACACTTGCCCAAGGTGCCACACAGTGGGATTGAACCCGGAACCATGTGGTTGGTAAACAAGCTACTTACCACACAGCCACTCCTTACTGTATATTTTTTCTTCTTTTTTTTTATAATTTGTATATATTTATTTTATCATAAACGCAAAACAACACCACGGAGGATTCGACGTAAGCTTACATAATAAACCGCGATAGGTGAACTGCAATATGGTGAGGGATTACTGTACACACACATATATATATATATATATATATATATATATATATATATATTATATAATACACATACACACGTGTATAGGTACAGGTGTAGTGGTTAAGAAGCTAGCTTCCCAATAGTAGGATTTTAGTTTCAATTACACTTTGGGCAAGTGTCATCTATTATAGTCCTGGACCAACTAAACCCTTGTAAGTGGGTTTAGCAGATGGAAACAAAAAGAAGCCTACCATGTGTGTGTGTGTGTGAGTGTGAATCCATGATACTTCACTTGTTTATGAGTGATTTTGATTGGTTTCTGTCCTACATGGAGAAATATTAACCTGCTTGGAAAGAAGTTAAGGGGTGGCAACCAGTAGAGCAACCAACTATAGAAAATCTGCCTCAATGAATTCCAATCCCAGGACTTATTCTTTGTAAGTCTGGTACTTGTTCTATCAGTCTCTTTTGCCGAACTGTTAAGTTGCAGGGACATTAACAAACATATACACATACATATATATCCATATACACACACACACACACATACATACATATATTATATATATATACATATATATATATATATATACACACACACACACACACACATATATATACACACATACACACACACACATATATATATATGACAGGCTTCTTTCAGTTTCCATCCACCAATTCCATTCTCAGGCTTTCGTCAGCCCTAGGCTATGACACTTGCCCAAGGTGCCATGCAGTGGGACTGCACTCGGAATCATGTGGTTGGTAAGCAAGCTACTCATTACACAGCCACTCCTGCGCCTATAATAATAATAATAATAATAATAATAATAATAATTCCATAAACATTCAAGAGAATGTGAACTATATTTTTTTAAGGAATATTTTGAAGTAGACACCTGAAGCTATTTATAATAAAATAAAGATAAAGAACCTGATGAATGAATTGAAGGAGAGAAGAAATGAAGGAACTGGTGTGTGAATGAAGGGGCAGAGGAAGGAGTGAATGAAGGGGCAAAGGAAGGAGTGAATGAAGGAATACACAAATGAAGAAATGAAGCAATACACCATATAGATAAAGAGATGAGGGGGGTGGGAGGAGGTGGAGAGACATGGATATACAAAGAGATTATCACTTTTAGTCTTGACAAATTTATAGTGGACTGGAATAAAATGAAAGAATTGTTCTTAAAATGCTTCCTGTAGAGGATTCAGTAGGTGCCGGGGGGGGGGGTAGTAGTAGTAGTTGGTGTGGGCGGATGATGAAGATAGCCTGGTGTCCAAGGGAGTAGAACCGAACTGAGGATGAATGGCATGGCATGTATGATGGTGATGTGGGATTGTATGTGTGTGTGTGTGTGTGTGGTAGTGATGATAACTGCTGGTGGATACTTATGTGTGTATGATGGTGATGATTAGTGCATGTGTGTGTACACATGATAATGATAAACAAAGGGATGTATGTGTAAGATGATGATGCTGGTGATGATGACCATTATCACCCACAGGGGTGAAGCGGCAGTGGGGGTGAGGTTAGCCGTTTCTCCTTTTACTTTAAGTCATCTACGACCCCCACCTACCCACCATCTCATCCATATTCATTCATCCTCTCTGTCCTCATCACCAACCATCACCCCCTTCTCCCCCACCTCCTCCTCCTCCATCTCTATCAACTCTACTATTTCAGTTTCTATTTATTTTGGACAAAGACATTTTATCTCCAGAAAAAGTGGGTACATTGGTGGCATTGTGGTTGGGGTGGTGGAGGATGTATAAAAAGAGTGGAAGGTGGAGAAGTTGAACTAGAATCAGAAGGGTCCCAACCACCACCACCACCACCACCATCATCATCATCATCACCACCAACACCACCACCACCACCACCACCAAATAATTCACTTCTCTTGACACATACACATTTGTGGACCCAATCAAGCCAAGATATGTGTGGGTGTGGGTGCATGTGTATATGTAAAAATGTGTGTGTGTGTAAAAATGTATGTGTATATATGCGTGTGTGTTTATAAATCCATATACATGTCTCTGTGCATGTACGCATATATAAATATGCACATGTGTGTGTGTGTGTGTGTGCGTGTGTAAATAAGAGAGAAGTGTTCCTTTTGTTCAAACAGACTTCTTAATATAGCTGGCTACCAGAAATGATTGTGTAGGTGGAAGTGGTACTTAACGAGGACATAACAACAACAACACCATTCTACTACTGCGGCTGCTACTAAATTACAGTCCAGTTCTTCATTGACTCTTGTAACTAAACACCAACAAACAAGGAAAATGCTTGAGTTTTTTCTTCTTTTTTTTTTTATAAAACAGATAGGTTTTTGTTAAGGTGAATGGCAATAGTCAACACCACCACCATTACTATTACAACTACTACTACTACTACTACTACAACTACTACACTAGTTTGATACATTAGAGATAAAATTACAGTAAAATTTAGTGGTAGCAATAATGTGGTTCCTAAGGAGATTATTAGGGACAAATATATACACACCCCTGATGTTAAATACATTTGTACATACAAATTTATCTTATCATTATTGTCAAACAATGATGATGATAATGATTATGATGTGTGTGGGTGGGTGTGTAGAATCGTTATCATCATTTTAATGTCCATTTTCCCATGCTCTCAAGTGGAATTTGTTTAAGCAGATTTTCTGCAGTTAATTGTTTTTCCCCGTCACCAACCCTCGCTCGTTTCCAAATAAAATATGTTCACATGGAAGATTTCCGAAATGCAAATCACTAGAAGGACAAGGACAAAGAGTAGTATATAGGTTGAGAAGACAGATTGCTGGGAGTCGTTGAGAGGGCATCTTGGAATCTCATGAAATACATCGTGTGAAGACATTGGTTTTGCTTCCACATTGTTAAATTATATATCCAAAGTTTATCTAGCATACAGAATATATGAGATCTAATGCTCTTAGCTTAGACTTTTTTGGGGGCAACCAAACTGATCCATCTCAAGTGTAACTGCCCGAAATGGTCATGACATCTGGTACCTGACTGAAGAAAGAAAGCCAAGAATGACCCATCTTTTTGTGTGTCCTTCTAATTGTTGTTTGTCTTGTCTGCCTTTGTATAGTCTATCAGTCCAAATGTTTTAATGTCCTCTATTACATTTTTGTTCCATTTATACACACACACACAAGAGTTAAGGAATGGAATAGATAAGATCTGGACTACATATGTTTCATAGCGAGTGGAACCTTGGAAATGGTAAATATCCAAGTGAGGCGTATACTGCAGGCTAGTCATCAGACCAAGGGTATATTGATTGAGTAAAAGTTTACATTGTTGCAAGGGGGTACATGTTAAAACATGGAAGATTCAATCAGAATATATATACACACACACACATATAATGGAATTCTTCTTTCAGTTTCCACCTTTCAAATCCACTCACAAGGCATTGGTTGGCCTGGGTCTATAATACACAAAACCATGCCTGCACGCACACACACATCTACATACAAATATATATATATATATATATATATATATATATATATCATCATCATCA
>NC_043005.1:27413944-27436444 GCF_006345805.1 Octopus sinensis
AGTATTTTATTGAACCAGTCACCCACAACCGGTTTCTCTTTTCTGTAATTCAAAGTTAATGCTCTCTTAGGTACATTGCCTGTACAGTAGATTGCAGAGTCCAGCTTTCCACTATTTGTTTCTTCTTAAGTTTACTATATCCACTATAGTTGCTAAGTCCATGCTGTAGCACAACCTTCTGAGCCAAATGTTGTCTTTTTTATTGTGTGTGTCTGTGTGTCTCTGTATATGACTACAGATCCAGTGCTTTTGTATGACTTATCTGCATACATGTGACTATACAAATTATTGAAGGACAAGGAAATAAGAATTACATAATCAACTACATTAGCTTACAGCTGTTTCTGCTACAAGGAGAAGTGCACTCAGAGCTGAGTGCTTGAGCAAAGTCCTTTAGCTTCCTCAGAGCCATTAAAATGAAGTGTATGTTTATTTCAGAAAGCATTTAAATACATAGAAATGATTAGCCTCCTTCCCTTCTTCTATTAGTGTGTGTGTATATATATATATATATATATATATAATATATATATAGAGAGAGAGAGAGAGAGAGAGAGAGAGAGAAAGAGAGAAAGAATGAATTTAGACACAAAGCCGCCAATTGCCTGATTCAGCAAGCAGGATGTATTTAAGTAGCTTCAACATCACCTTGAAAACTGCAGAGGAGGGTGGGACTGAATGAGAGAGTAGACTTAATAACTATAACTAGTACATATTGCTTTTCAAGTGGTTCCTAGTGTGTGTGTGTGTGTGTTATACACACACACATACACACGTTCATTAGAAAACTGATGATTCATTCTGTTATTAGTCAAATTCTAATTTTCTCACAATCTCAGATCTTTCAGGTGAAATAAAGATGAATAAATACTATACTACACTTTGACTTTGCTTTCTGCCATTTATACATGTAAACACATGTGTGTGTGTGTGTGTGTGTGTGTGTGTGTGTGTGTATGTGTATATATATATATACATACATACATACTTGGAAAAGGATGCTTGGCGTTCGATCATATAATATAAATAATATATAATTATATGCATATACACATACATATATGTACATTATTTTGTATATATACATGCATATATGGGTACAGGACATCAAAAAAACATTGAACACAATGGGAAACGAAAACATAAAAACAAAAACATGGAAACAAACTTTTTTTTTCAAACGAAAAAAAAACAGAGTACTGTTTTTTCGTTGCATATATATATATATAATGTCATAATATATTTTTCTTTTATTTCTTTTACTTGTTTCAGTCATTTGACTGCGGCCATGCTGGAGCAAACAGTCCCCACCGGACTTATTTTTTTGCTGAACCGCTAAGTTGAGGGGAGATAAACACACCAGTATCAGTTGTCAAGCGATGCTGGGGGGAAGGGAGGGGGGTAAACACAGACACGCAAACTTATACACACACACATCCTAGAAGATGCAAATGCAGGCATTCACATGGTTTTATATTTATGGCATTCTAATTACCAGAAACATTATTATTTTCAGCCAGAAACTGAAAACTGTGGAGCCAGCCACCTGCTTTTCTCATTTCCAGAGGTATATTCAAACAAAATCGCACCCATTAAAGCATACGGGCTTGTTCAAATGATTAAAATAGAATAGTGGAACATTTTATCATGTAGTCCTAGATATATTGTATCTCAACTATAAAGGCTGGACAAGGAGTGGCTGTGTGGTAAGACGCTTGTTTCCCAACCACATGGTTCTAAGTTCAGTCCCACTGTGTAGCACTTTGGGCAAGTGTCTTTTACTACAGCCTCGGGCCAACCAAACCCTTATGAGTAGATTTGGTAGACAGAAACTGAAAGAAGCCCATCGTGTGTGTGTATCTATGTGACTGTGTTTGTTTCCCCACCATCACTTGACAATCAATGTTTAGTGTGTTTACGTCCCCATACTTTAGCAGTTCGGCAAAAGAGACTTATAGAATAAGTACTAAGCTTACAAAGAGTAAATCCTGGGGTTGATTTCTTCAACTAAAAGGCGGTGCTCCAGTATGGCTGCAGTCAAATAACTGAGACAAGCAAAAGAGTGAAACAACACTGCCAATGCATGTATGTGTAATCACATTTACATATCTTCATCACCTCCTCCTCCATCATCATCAGTTGTAGGTTTTATTGACATTATTTCACAGCTGGATGCTCTTCTTGTCACCAACCCTTGTTTTTATAGTAAGATATTGTTTTTATTCCACAAATTCTCACACAGCAAAGCCAAAGAAGCTGCCTTGCTACAACTTGTACCAAAAGGTGTCATATGCAAATATATGTGGAAATAAAAGTCAACACACAGTCACATACCATCATAACCATCATCATTTTGAAAGGGAGCTGGCATAGAGATAAAAAAAAAAAAAACCCATCCAACTCATGCTAGCATGGAGAGCAGACATTAAATGATGATGAGGAGTATATATATATATATATATATATATATATATATATATATATAAAATTCCAAGACAGTTAGAGGTTGTGAATCCAACCAACTAAGGGATAATATCTATCCAATATACTACTGGTAGAATACCCAATTATCAATACACAAATGTTGGTTATTGCATGACAATTACCTTACTAAATATAATAACCAGGCGAGGGTAATAAGTGGTTTTGCCCTTAATTTATAAGGCAAGAAGAAAATGGAGGGAATCCAGGTGGTATTCATCAGCTGTTAGACATTATATTATGTCTATTTATTTATTTAAAACAGTTTTGATAATATAGATACATTTGTAAAGTAGAAATTACTAGTACTTTACAAATGTATATACATTATCAGAACTGTTTTAAATAAATAAATAGACATAATATAATGTCTAACAGCTGATGAATACTACCTCTGGATTCCCTCCATTTTCTGCTTGCCTTATATATATATATATATATATATATAATATATATATATATATATAAAATGTCCAACTCATACCAGCATGGACAACAGACATTAAATGATGATGATATAATGAAAAGTATGCATAGATAACTCAAGAAATATATATATAAATATATAACATGTACACACACACACACACACACACACACACACACAAGTCAGTCTAAGTAGCTCTCCACACAGAAACAGCATATTCAAAAAGTCTCCTGTTGAATTAATAGGTGTAAATAAATAAAGAAAGAAAAAGAAAAAGAGATGAAAAACTGAAATAGAGCAAAAAATAGCAATGTAAACAACATGAAGATTACACATAATTATAGTATGGACATCTATCATTCAATCAGCAGCTTTGTTGATCTAATTAAACTTAATTACCACTATACATCACTTAGTGGTTGATTGTTGCAATGGCTTGGTTGTAGATAAAGCCATTATCTTATCTTAGTCATGGGGATAGAATGTGCCATCAGCACATGTTAGGCTTACAATGGTTCCAGTCTTGTGGAGCCTAATATCAATGACAAAAGGGAGACGAGTATATACCTTGGTGTGATAAATATGGTCATTGTTATACAATTGTTATGGTGGTGAAAGGAAATTCTTGTAGCGTTTGTTTTAATTCTCTGTGATCTGTGTTCAAATCTTATCAGGCTCAACTTTGCTTTTTATCCTTTTGGGGGTGTTGATAGACAAGATCCACTCCAAGGTAGTGAATTCACAGACTAATTAGAAAAGTCTGGGGAGATGCCTTGTGGTATCCATTTTGGTTCCTTGTGTTCTGAAGGTAACATCTATGATGACACTTGTGCCAGGATGTCTTGGACCATGTTGGTAGAATTTCTTTCAGATAAACACTAGTGTCATAGAAAAGAGAGGCCTTCATGCATCAACACCCTATGTCATCATCGAACATCCGTCGTCCATGCTGGCATGGATTGGACAGTTTGACCAGGGCTAGTAAGCTGAGGGGCCAGAGACCAGACTCCAGCCTGAACTGGCATGGCTTCTACAGCTCAATACCCTTCCTAATACTAACCACTCTAAGAGCATAATTCACTCTGAGAGAAATTCACAATGCATTTTAAAATGTATTGAATTCTTTGTGTAGTGGTCTTCCTAATCATTCAATAAACTTTATCATACATATATGTATGTGTGTGTGTGTGTGTGTGTGTATGTGTTCACACACAAACACATACATACATACATACTAGATAGATAGATAGATAGATAGATAGATAGATAGATAGATAGATAGATAGTTAGTTAGATAGATAGATAACTCCACCTAGCATGATAAGAAACTCCCTCAATTTGCTACTTTCAGCTAAGTTTTGAGTTCTCTTTACTTCATCTTCGCTGACACAACCCTCAAAAGTACAAACCATGTCAACATTCCAGTATCAAAGTAATGACTGAAGATTTCCTGTATATAAGTAGACAGACAGTCCCTCCTCCTTATACTGGCAGACATATAGAGGTGAGATTATGGTAGGTAAGTAAAAAGATAGGTAGGCACACACACACATACACACATAGGTTGATAGACAGATAGAGAAATAGATAGGTGAATAGGTAGGTTATGAGATAGATATAGACAGACCTGGACACATATACACATAGCTAGCTAGCTAGCTAGCTAGATAGATAGGTAGGTAGACAGCTAGACAGACAGATACCCAGCCTGAAGTCTCTGATACAATTACAGGAATAGGGTGGGGTTGTGGAGGTGATTTCATTTATCTGAGGTGTTTTACATTATATGAAGAACAACAAGAAACCTGACCCTCCCTAGCTTCTCCCCTCTCTTTGTAAACTGATTCTAATGGTTGTTGGATGAATGCCATGGTAGAAGATAGAGCAATTTCATATCTGATAGGGAAGGAGGAAGAGAAGAGGTACTGTGGGGGCTAGAGTCAGTGGGTGGGGAATGAGAAGAGGGAGTGAATGGATGTTGTTATAGTAACATGCCTCACATGAGAGAAACAGACTGAGAGAGAGAGGGGGGAAGGAGGCAGGGAGGGGAAGAGAGATACAGTATACACAGTATTCCTTACACCAACTCTGACCAACACAACATTACCAAAGGCCAATACAACACTATACCCTTACCAAAGGCCAATACAACACTATACCCTAACCAAAAAGTACAACAGAAGTTATCTCCATTCATTTCTTGTTTCCAGAGTTCAAGCAATACTAGAGGGAGTTTTTATCTATGAATCATTTAGATAATCTCAGCTGAGCAAACTTTTATATCTCATTGTATTATTTATGTAAACCCTACCATATTTCTATTTAGTATGGAGGTGTTTTTGCCTCTGGGATATTCCGCCTTCTTCTCTCATTTTGTTGATGAGGGACACCCCCTTATCCCATTTTAATGATTTTCATAATCAACTACACTCCCCCTATTTCCCTATATACTTATCATGTTTAAGTCTTGCCTTGAGAGTAGAATAAAATGTGCTAAAGAGAGACACATGTGTCCAATGATTTCATTAGCTGGCTGAAGCCTTTTGCTGTTACATTTCAACTGAAAAATACATGTCTTTTGAAAATAATGAAGAATTTAGGAAAGTAACTTTGTCATTTCTAATCTAGTGTGTGGAATATAAATGAAAATAAAATTTTGAAGGAAGATTTTAATTTTGGTCACTTTAAAACAGAGAGTTTGTATCATAAAATTGCTGAGGCAGGTAGTATTGGGCAGTGTGGTGTCAAAAGGATTAAAGCCTAGATCCACTTTATTTTGCATTGTTTGTAGTGTCCAAAAATTTCAATTATCTGAGCTAATCAGAGTTCTCTCCCCTGCTTATTTTTTAGATTTCAAACACTGCTACATATAGAGTTCTTTGTTCTACTAGTTGCTAAGATAATCTTGTTTCATCAAAGATTTTCAACTCTGCTATATTACATATGTGAGACCCTGCCAGCTCAGCTGTTTCATCTACTACCCTGTTCATTCAGCCATTCTGTGCAAGTCTTCCTCTACCCGTCCTCCTACCCCACCTCCTCATAATACCAGAGCATGGATATTTTGGGAAGAGGACAAAGAAAGGAAGAATGTGGGAGGAGGAGATAAGAAAGCTGAACAGTAATAAAGTCAAGACTGTACACACTGAAAGGGGTGTCATTAGACCATAATTACAATACACAATGCTATTGTTGATCCTGAGGTGGTGGTGGTGGTGGTACTTAGTAAGCTAAATGCAACTGAATATATGATTAAATTTAGACAACACAAAAGGGTCTCCTGATATATATAACTAAAAATATGTGGTGAATATATATTGGTCAGTTGGTTTATATAACTAATGGTTTATATTTAATAGAGAAGACATGAAATTGGCAGAATCGTTAGCAAGTCAGTCAAAATGCTTAGCAGCAGTTCTTCTGGTTCTTTAATATTCCGAGTTTAAATCTCCCCCCACCCCTTTGGGGTTAATAAAATACAGTACTGGGGTCAGTGTAATTGACTTGCCCTCTCTCCTTAAAATTTCTGGCCGTGCACTCTGCAATGGACTGGCTTCCTGTTCAGGGGGAATAAAGAGATCTGTCATTTAAATGCCAAGGAAACCAGGTAACTGACCTTAGGAGTCCTAGGGATCAAGAATCATCATCATCATCATATCATTTAATGTCCACTTTCCATACTGGCATGGGTTGGATGGTTTGACTGAGTGCTGGTAAGCCAGAGGCTGCACCAGGCTCAATCTGATCTGGCAAAGCTTCTACAGCTGGATGCCCTTCCTGATGCCAACCACTCCAAGAGTGTAGTGGGTGCTTTTATGTGACACCGGCACGAAGGACAGTCAGGCGGTTCTGGCAACGACCATGCTCAAAAGGTGTTTTTTACATACTACCTGTACAGGAGCCTGGCATTGACCACACTCAATTTTTTTTTTTTTTTGTTAGAGAATGATATTCAACCCTTGCCAGCATGGAAAATAGACATTAAATAATGATGATGATACACACATTCTTTCTCGCTTTATTTCCTCTTATTCCTTTCTGTTGAAGAGCTTAGGCTCAAAATGTAAATGACTTTTCCATTTTTCCCAAGCATCAAACTAATACACCTGTCTTCATCTTTTGTTTTTCTATCAGTTTCAACTACACACACATATATATATGTATAGTTAATCCAGACATGAACAAAGAGAAAACACAACAATGCGAGGACGTGGAACAAGTATAGTGTTATTGGATGCTCAGAAAAGGAAAGAAAATATACTAAATAGAGAAAGGTCTCATCTGTTGAGTTATATAAAGACATGTAGAAGGAACAGCTAGCAGTAACAGCATCCTTGGAATATAGAAATATAAGGCTCTCTAGAAGTAGCCGCTAGCTTCTGTTACCAAGGTAATATAACAAGCAATGGAGGTGAGTGTTTAGTAAAAAAAAGGAACTAGAAGAAGAGCGGAATGGGAAAATAAAAATCAGTGAACTAAAATAACCTCAATTGGCAACAAAAATTCTGTCACTGAACAAAAGACAGATTGTATAATGCCTATGGATGAAGTATGGAATACTGAATGGTAGCAAAATATGGATATTTGTCCAGTAAACTCTATAAAGATGTTGGTCATAGGAAGGACATTAAGTCAGAGAAACCATGTCAAAAATGAAATATGTAATTGTATTGAAAGTAGAGGAAAATACAGAGTGGACAAAAATGAAGCGAACATGCTTAACTGGATGTGAAATCTTAGTGAGTACGAAGGGGAAAGAGCACAAATGAACCGAGGGAAAATTCGAATATAAAAAGGAATCAGAGATAAATTATAAGATTATTGGAGCACGATAAAAAGCTATGATGGTATGGATATGGGATCAGTATGGAGAATGAGAGTTGGGTGAAGAAATATCAGTTAATTGAATTTTCAGAAGTTCACAGTTAATGGAAATTACAGAAAAAAAAAAACTTAAAGAAGCATACGAAGAAATGGTGAAGAGCAATCTTAAGATGGAACTTCATAAAAGGTCCAAGAGGTGGTGCTAGAAAAGACCTGTTCAACCCATATAGTTATGGGAAAAGAGCATAAAAGGTTGAAAATGATAAATATATAGTCATAAACCGTTTACTATATTATTAATGAAATATAGTTTCTGTTATAATTAACTTTGAAAATAATGAAGAATTCAGTAAAGCAACTTTGCCATTTTAAGACTGCTATCTGAAACATAAATTAGCATGTAATTATGATGGGAGATTTTAATAAAGATCACATTCAAACAGGAACTTTGTATCATAGGAACAGGGGCAACGGGTTGGTGTCACAAAAGTTAAATAAAATCAGGTACTGTAGTTTCAATTCAAGAATTCAAGATTTGCTGTCAGTTTGAAATTTCAACTCAACATTTTGATAAAAGTGAAATCTCACCCCCACCCCTGTTAGCTGGCAGACAAGAAAGAAAATAATGAAAGAACTGAATAAAAATGACATTAATGTTGGCTATCTTTGAATTAAATCCAAGTCATGTTAGAGTGGTCTTATTTAGAATTTTTATCTTCAGTTTCAAAACACAATTTGCAAATTCATGTTCTTTTATCAAAGTTAACAAGGCTTAGATGATGATGATGATGATGATAAATCACAAGGGTAGTTGAAAAGGAAGGCAAGAAATAAATACAAGATAGCCTGACTTTGGAAGATGAAAAAGGTGAAGATAGTGCCAATTATTTACATTTTTTACATTTGACGAATATTAGTCCTCATCTTGTTTGTTGTAAATGTTTCAGCTGATATACCCTCCAGCCTTTATCAGGTGTCTTGGGGAAATTTCAAACCTGGGTTCTCGTTCCTAAGGTATTTTTCAATGCTGTTGTTATTATTATTATTATTATTATTATTCAGGTAACTGCCTGGAATCTTGGGGTTAGTAGCCCATGCTCTTAACCACTATGTCATATGCCTGTGGGCATATAGAACAGTGCCAATTATCGTTGGAGCTTTCAGGACAGTATAAAAAGTTATTGAGAGGAACATAAAGGAAATAGGAACAGAGTGCCCAGTTGAACTGTGGCAAAAAGTTTGCCTCCTTGGCACAGCCACAATCACCAGGAAAGTATTAGGAAGTTGCAGGGTACAAATAGCATGGTACTGTAGGCAGCAAGCCCACTATGCATGCAAGATTCCAAGAGTTCCAACAAAACCTGAATTAAAAAAATAATTTGAAACCAATAATAATAATCCTTTCTGCTGTAGGCACAAGGCCTGAAATTTGGAGGAAGGGATTAAATCAATTACATTGACCCCAATGTATAACGGGTATTTATTTAATCCACTTTGAAAGGATGAAAGGCAAAGTTGACATTGGTGGAATTTGAACTCAGAATGTAGTGACGGGCGAAATACTGCTAAGCATTTCGTCCAGCGTGCTAACAATTCTGCCAGCTCACCACCTTAACAATAATAATAATAATAATAATAATCCTTTCTACTATAGGCACAAAGTTTGAAATTTTGGGGGAGTGAACTAGTCGAATACATTGACCCCAGCGCATAACACTCATTTTACTGACTCCAAGAGGATGGAAAAAGTCGACCTAGTGAAATTTGAACCCAACACATAGAGCTTGAAGAAGCACCACAAAGCATTTTGTCCAAGTTGCTACTGATTCAATCAACTCGCTCATCTGACAACAACAATTCCTTTTACTATACAAATAAGGCCCGAAATTTTGGGAGAGGGAGCTCCGCGATTATGCTGACCCCAGAGTTCACCTGGTAACTGTTTTAGTGACCCCCAACAGGATGAAAGGCAAAGTTGTCTTTGACCAGATTCGAACCCAAAATATAAAAGATGTAGCTAAAAACAAAAAAAAAACAAAAATGATGCATGCACTTAGTTCAGTGCTCCACCGATTATTCTACTGTACTAACAATAACAACAACACAAACCTACAAAAGCAGACAGAAGAAAGGAGCTGGGCTTATTGCTGTTTTGTTCAGCCGCAGATCCATTCTGCTGAAGCCATTCCAGCTGTGACCATCCAGTCAGTTTCTCTTCTTCTCACACAGTGACTCTGTGACTGCATTAAGTAATGTGAGTTTTTTTTTTTTTTCTCTCTAAGTGTAATTTGAGTGAGCTTCGGCTGCTATTTCTAGTAAGTTGCACAACTTACTAGAAACCAACAGGGAGAGCTGACGTCATAATGAGGGTGTGATAGGCATTACGTGCTGTGGGTGTCAGGTAATGATTGGGTGGATTGGCAGAGGGAGGGAGATTTAATGAGAAATGTTCGTTTGAAATGTTCACACGGAAGAAAAAAAAAATAAATATATATATACTATATATACTTTACGTGAATTTATATACTTCACAAATGTGTGTGTAATGACAGGGAAAAGACATAAAAGAAAAATGCTGATTATATAAATATAGATGTGTGTGTGTGTGTGTGAACTGGTTATTTGATATTGCTTTTCAAATGTATTTTGAGAAGTCACAACAAAGACACAGTTTCAACTTGAACTAAGGTGTATAATGTTTATGTAGAAATGAAGATTTGTGTGTGTGAGTGCGTGTGGTTTTGTATGTACATGTGTAACCTGCCTGAGATTGACCCTGGTTCTAAAATGAAAAAAAGAAATTTCGTTTAAATGTGATCTGAATTAAAACTTTATATGAAAATGTTATAATTAATTTATGCTTAAAACAGCAGTTTAATAATGGCAAATTTATTTTATTAAATTCTACATTATTTTCAAAATTAACTGAGACAAAGGTAATGTTTCTGGGCAGAAATGTGATAACAAGAGTCGAGGATGCCAACTAACATCCTAAGTACAACCCAACAATGGGCGACTCTACAACTTTCTTTTTGTAGGGGGACTGATAACATATTAAGCTTTTTGTTGCCATAATTCAGTCGAAATACACTTCTTTTGTTTCAACTAATTTTGAAAATAATGAAAGATAACTTTGACATCTATTAAGCTTGTGTTCAGAACAGACATCGACATGTAAATTTAGTGCAAAGTTTTAATTTAAAACTGAGGAAGTTTGTTTCAAAGACCCAGGGACAGTATCAGGCAGATTTGTATGAAAAGAGTTTAAGACGCAAATGCTGACTAAGCAGAAAAAAAGCGAGAGAAAAAAAAAACTAGATTAAAAATTCACTTATCTTCCAGGCAATCCTTTAAGCCATACCCAACAACTATATTACCAAATATAACCTGTTTTTAAGTTTGTTTTCTTAACACTAAAAAAATCTATAAACAATATATGTACAAGATTTACTTGTAACTGGGGCAACAGGAAAAAAAAATACAAATTGAACATTTTTCGTTTCTTTTCATTTTCTCTTTTTTTTTTCTTTCATAAAATCTGTTATAAAGGAAAAATACAAATCGAAAAATTTATTGAAAATGATTCTTTGAAAAGTAATCTATATTAGTGGTAATTTATAAAAAAAAAAAAAGTAATTCTAAAGAAATATTATTTCTATTAAACAAAACACCTTTTAATTCATTTGTTTCAATCCTTAAAAGGATAAAAAAAGACACAAAATAATGAATTTTATTGCTAACTTAGAACTTAATACTTAAACGCTTTCGTTATCAACCTGCCAGAGACTGCCCCTTATTCTATTATACAAACTTGCTATTTAACCCTTTCGTTACCAACCTGGCTGAAACCACCTCTGGCTCTGTAATACAAATGCCTTGTTTTCATTAGTTTTGAATTAAAATCTTCCACCAAACCTTAGTGACAATTTATGTTTGTAAGACTAGCTTAATGAATAACTAAGTTATTTTACTAAATTCTTTAGTATATTTAAAATCAATTGAAAGGAACACAGAGCATCTCAAAATAAATACAGGAACAAAAGGGTTAAATATTTTGTGGGTAATAAAGAAATCATTATTATCATTATTATTTTTCTACAATAGGCACAAGGCCTAAAATTATTTTGAATATTGTGCCACCCCAAAATTTCAGGCTTTGTGTGTATTGTAGAAGAGATTATTTTTATTATTACTAAGGCAGAATCAATGGCAGATTTGACAAATTTTATTTTTCTGTCTTTCAGGATTAGTAAAAATAAAGTACCAGTCAAGTACTGAGGTCAATGTAATTAATTAATTAATTAATTAACCCCCCCCCCCGGCCCAAATTCCTAGCCCTATGCCAGTTTAGAAATAGTTGTTGCATATGTTCTGTGTGTGTGTGTGTGTGTGTGTGTGTGTGTGTGTTTGTGTGTCTCCATTTTTTTCATTTATTGTTGAAGCCCCCTTTTTTGTAGGGTCTTTTTCATGGGACCTTGGTACAGCTATTTCATTTGCACCATGGTTAAGTATAACACTGGAAAAAATACAACCATGTAGATGTTCATGGGGACACACACACACATAAAAAAAAACACATGCATGTGTGTGCATAATGTAGCTAGAGAAACTAGACGTGATTTTATAGACAAATTAACACACACACCACATGTTCAATTTTATCATTCCTTCATCTAATACCCATTTATTTCATGCTAGTATACATGTGTGTATGTATGTATGTATGTACAGACACTCATATGCATATATGAATACATACACACATATACACGGCTCTAATATGGAATAAATACCAAAACAACAAAACATCGGGGGGGGGGGGGCGAAGAATGCATGGATTGGTAGCGGTGGTGGTGATGGTTGTGGAGGGAGCTGTAATTTTTTTATTTCTTTATTTGTTTATTGTGGTTATTTGTAGGATTGAAAATGAGACCTGGTCTCTATAATTTGGGGACAGAACTGCAGACACACACACACACACACACATGCAAACCAACATACAGTCATGGTTATTATTGTCATCAAGTGAAATCCTGTCCATTAAACACCATGTCCACCACAACCACAACCACCACCACCACCAACAACAACTACTATGTGGTGAATGGGCCGCCACTTCCACCACCGCTACCACGACCACCACTGCCAGCCAAAAATAATCATTTAATAGCTAGCTATATATATTAGTTAAATTGCACATTTGATGACTAAACTAAACTCTATACCATTAGATGCAGTAATAATGGTAGCCGTGGCAAAAACCACCTGTTACTAATCACAAAATCCACAAATACCATATTACAGCTAGACTAAGCTTTGCTGATAAGGTATAAGGCTGAAACATGAGCAGAGTTATCATTACTGTACTACAAAAGATTAATGTCACTCTGCAGTGCATTCCATTTTATATTAATTTAAATTCCAGGATTATCTCCCATGACTTTCTTGAGCAGAGTTAATCATTTGACTAATGAGCTTTTCCCTTTCCTTCATTGCCAAAAGCATCTGTTTATTTGTTCAAATTAAATCCATTTGTTGTTGCGTACCTAGACAAATGGGTTAAGCAAATATGTTATTGAATATTTGGTTGAGATACAGGGTAGTTGATGTTAGGAAGAGCATCCAGGTATAAAAACCATGCCAAAACAGACACAGAAGCATGGTGCAGGCTTCTACCTGGCCTGCTTCTGTCTAACTGTCCAACCCATAGCAGCATGGAAGGAGGACGATGAAGATGAGATATACATGTTTAGATGTATGTATACATATGGACATAGATATATGCCTGTTTCTATCCCTCTGTCACACTCTAACTTCTCATCACCTAGCACAAGACCACATCCTCCAATAACCCACTTCTCAAAAGATCTTTGTCTTGCAAGTTACTTGGTGACGTCCACCAGTGCTGGTGCCCTGTAAGAAGCATTCAATCCACACTCTGCACATTTTCAGTGTTTATTGCTCCTGAGCATCTGCCACATACAAAAACTATCTTCCCAGTTAGCCTTCCTTTGATGTTGCTGCACCTCTTACGTGTCCATAGATTACAGCTTACACTGGGTACATCTTATATACATATATCTAAATTGAGAGAACAAAGCAGGTAAAATCCGGGCTACATATGTTTCCTAGCTAGCAGAACCTCTGATGCAATGATTAGTCATTGAGGGGTACTCCACCAGCTACTCACCAAGCTGAAGCTATCTTTATTCGCATTCATAGCAACCGTAAATGCTAACCATGAATTATAAAATACAATTACATATATATATATATATATATATATATAAGAATATAAATAATATATAAATATATGCATAACACCATTGTGCTTCAGAACCAGTTACTGCAACAGCCTGGGTTTCAGGGGCCCACAGTGTTTTCATATTCTCCCAAAGAGCCTGAGGAACCTGCACAAAGTAGATGCAGGTGTTTTTAAATCCAGGCTGCACCTTTTCCTGTCGTGGGTCCCAGATGAACCTACCTCACGGCAAGAGGTGCAAATGAGGGTAGCTACATCAAACTCCATTCTTCACCAAGTGCCACATATTGGAGGAGGCTCTCAGTAATAACAGTGTAGCAAAACAGCAGTGCATCAGCATGGCTGCAGCTTTGAGCTGAAACTATAGCAAAAAAAAAAAAAGCTACACATATATGTATATATACAAGCATATATGGGTACAAGACATCAAAAAACATAGACAAAATGATAAATGAGACAGGCAACATAAAGAACATTCCTTTCATCAGTTGTCCCCTGTTTTATCTACTCCACATTTTGAGGGTAGGGACAAGACGCGACTTCAATAAAACAGTCCTTCTTGCAAAGCAAATTTAATAAAATTTGGGATTTTTTGTGGAGGGTGAAAGTGGTAACAAAATCAAGACAGTGAGAACAAAACAGCAAAAACAAATGGTGAGGGCTGTTAAACCAAGATGATGTGAAGTGGTGAATGCTGGAAAAACAAGCTTTTGGAGAGACAGGTAAAAAAGCACATCTTGTCTTTAGGAAGGAAGTGGAAGAAAAATATATATATAAAGAGAGAGAGAGAGAGTGAATGATGTTGATAAACACAATTAGGTTGATATATATAATTTTACATACATATATATACACGTATAGATATATATAGGGATATATTGGGTTGGTGCATAATTATTGTGGATTTTTTTCAACAAATTTTTTTCAACAAAAACAATAACAATATTTAACAAAAACATCTTTAAATGATGGTCTGACCGTCTGCCAATCATATGGGAAGCAGTAATTGAAGTAGATGGTGAATATGCTCCGGAATAATTATTTAAAGATGTTTTTGTTCCATGTTTTTATTGAATAAAATTTGTTGAAAAAGCTGCAATAATTATGCACCAACCCAATATATAGATACAAAGACTTAATACTTTCAGAAGATAAACATATATGTACGAATTAACATATATGTACAAATTAATTTACTTTTATATGGACTATAAAAGATACAAAAAACTAAGAGGAGAATGCATAGTTTTTGAACTCAACAGCTGTTTCTGGATTTCTCAAATAGCTACTCTTTACTCTATGGACCCAGTCCTCAATAACTGTGGAGATTAAATTCAAATCATTTGAGCACTACATGTTTTCTATAATGAGCATCTCTAGACCTCACCTTTTGACTATACACATACATACATACATACACACACATATATATATATATATATATAAAAATATATAAAGTATGAGGTTTTAGTTCACGGGTGATCTAAACGACCAAGTACACTAGGTAAGTACTGTAACAGATTACTTGGGCTCCAAGGTTATATATATGTATATGAGTGGAGAAAAGAAAGAAGGGCATTCAAACAAATTTATTGGGAGTTAAAATTCAAAATGGCTGATGACTAGCATCACACTTGAAATTCAGAGTACCAATGAATTTGAATGAAACTGTTTTGATCCATATATACATACATACATACATATATATATACATATATATATATATATATATATATATATAAAACAGTACTTGGAGAATAAGAACGGAACGAAACGAACATATATCAAAACAAACACACACACACCATCTGACAGATAGATAGATGAATATGTTACACACATATTAGTGAATGCATTAATTTGATTAACAATGGTTGACCTAATTAGTAAAATAGTTTGGGCAAAATAGTGAAGTGTGTTAATGACTGAGGATGTTGACCAAATTATCAAAGTAAGGCAAAACATCAACAACAACAACAGCAATAGCGTGGCAGCAGACTTTTAATGTGAGCGAAAGGAGTCTAAACTTTAAAATCTGTTCTTTTAGGAAAACAGCTGATGATTTACCACAAATCCCCACCGACTCCACTCACACCATGCCAAAACTACTGCTCACCACCGCCACCACCACCACCAGTAAATGACATCATCATACCACAACTTACCAGAATCACTGCCAACTGCCTCTAAAACTTACCATTCCACATCTCTCCAGCAACACCCCACCCAAAATGTCACTAACTTTAATATCACCCTTGTCGACCACCCCACCACCACTACCACCAATACCCACCACCACCACAATGAGACTGCAAGATTCATCAACATTTTAAATGAAATGAAATAATATAAGTGCAACCAGGCAGTTTAAAATTCCATTTAAGAACATTGACACCTCCTACTAAATGAGGTGTAGGGAGAGGATGTGGCTGAGTTCATTAACCTACACCTGTCCTACTTCACACACACACACACACAACACTATGACCTCATAGTATATGTGCCCTAAGAAATTGTCGGTACAGTTGAGATATGCATACAAATAGGCACAGCCTATCTACACAAACATATCTTCTTTAAACATGTACAGAGAGTTATAGACACAAACACATACACAGTGAGTTCGATGAAGGCAAGCAAGCTGAAACTTCGATGTCACTGTCAACCTTTTTACTATATCTTGGAAATCCACTGGCCCAATGGCTTCCCTTCATGGCAGAATGAATAGTCAAGACTATTTAAGCATTTTATCTGATCAAATTCATCCTATGGTTGCAGAACTGTTTCCAGAGGGAAATGCAATTTTTCAGGATGATAATGCACTAATTTTCACAGCTAAAGTTGTTGCTGAATGGCACAAGGAACATTCTAGTGATGTTGAACATCTTATGTGGCCACCACAGTCCCAAGATCTCAATATTATTGATCATTTATGGTGAATTTTAGAAAAAACAAGTAAGGAGTCAATATCCTCCACCATCATCACTACTAGAACTGGAGACTGTTTTAGCTAAGACTGGACAAAAATTCCTTTGGAAACAATTCAAACTTTGTACAGGGCCATACCCCATAGAATTGAAGCTGTAATTACTGCCAAAGGCAGTCCAACCCCATATTAATATAAATTTGTTTGAAATTTTAAGGTGTTTCCATTATTTTGTCCAACCCCTGTATATATGGCACATAAGAAGCATTATCCAAACATGATTGATGCCAGGACCGCCTGACTGGCCCCCATGCAGTGGCACATAAAAAGCACCATCTGAACGTGGCCGCTGCCAGTACCCCAACTGGCTTCTGTGCTAGTGGCACGTAAAAAGCATATCTGAACGTGATCGATACCAGGCTCGCCTGACTGGCTCCTGTGCCAGTGGCACATAAAAAGCACCCACTACACTCTCAGAGTGGTTGGCATTAGGAAGGGCATCCAGCTGTAGAAACAGATTGCCAGACCAGATTGGAGCCTGGTGCAGCTGCTGGCTCTCCAGACGTAGTCAAACCATCCAACCCTTGCCTGCATGGAAAACAGATGTTAAACAATCACATATACACATATATAAACAGAGAGAGAGAGAGAGAGAGAGAGAGCCATAGATGAGATGTGCGTGTGTGTGTGAGACCATTGTTGTTTTACATCCACTTTCTATGCTGGCATGGGTTGGTCAAGTTGCTTACAGTCTCATTCAGTTCTTATTTAAGAGTTGAGAGCCTTTCTAGTCTTGCTCCTTTCAAACGATGTTTGGTGGGAGGAGGATTTTGGGGGTGAAATGATGGGTGGGGGTGTCAACTGTGTAGGTGTGGGAGTTGTCGGAGGTGACAGCAAGCAGGTGGTAGATGCGTAGAAAGAAGAGTTTGAGGGATCAAACACCACCAGAATTAGTATCAACAATAACAAAATCTACAACAACAGTATTAACAGCACCAGAACTAATTCAAGTGATTTTACAGTTATTACATGTGAAAATAGTCTGCAGTTAATTAAAAACCTTAATGATGTTTTGTTTACAAAGAAAAAAATAATATTGTGATTAATTAAGTTATAAATCGCTGAAACACACATAACCGTCAAATATGCTACAATTATTACGCAATTCCTTTCTACTCTTATGAGAATAGAAGTTCAACGAAGGCATTATTACTATTAAGGTGGTGAGCTGGCAGAAATGTTAGCATGCCAGGCGAAATGCTTAGCGGTATTTCATCTGTCATTAAGTTTTGAGTTTGCTTTTTCTTCCTCTGGGGTCAATGAAAAAATGTAGCAGTCAAGTACTGAAGCTGATGATATTAAACCCATCTCCCCAAAATTTCTATCCTTGTACCAAAATTAAAAACAGTTGTTGTTGCTGCTGCTGCTGCTGTTGCTGTTGTTATTATTATTATTATTATTATTATTACTACTAAGGAGGCAAACTGGCAGAAACGTTAGCATGCCAGGCAAAATGCTTAGCAGTATTTCATCTGTCCTTATGTTTTGAGTTCAAATTCTGCCGAGGTCAACTTTGCCTTTAATCATTTCGGGGTCAATAAATTTAGTACCAGTTGTGTACTGGGGTCGATCTAATTGACTGGCCCCTTCCTCAAAAAATTTAAGGCCTTGTACCTAGAGTAGAAAAGAATATTTCTTCATGGCAGCGAGCTGGCAGAATCGTTAGTATGTCGGGCAAAATGCTCAGTCTGTCTTTATGTTCCGAGTTCAAATTCTGCCATGGTCAACTTTACCTTTCATCCTTTCAGGGTCAATGAAACAAGTACCAGTGAAACACTTGGGTCGATGTAATCAACTCGTCTCCTCCCCAAAACTGTTGCCCTTGTGGCAAAATTTGAAACCATTATTATCATTATTGTTGTTGTTGCTGTAGCATCGAGGCAAGGATTAGAACGTGGAAAGAAAAAAATTTTTTAATGCGGTAACTGTGTATTTAGGTTTAAGTTCTGAGTTCAAATCCATCACCCTGCTCATGGCTGTGATACAGCACACCATACCACACTTTGGTACCTACCTACAACTACACACATTGGACTGTTGACAACCAACCATGTTTTTGTAGAATTTCACAGGCCTTATGCCTTTACAGGAACAATGCAACCAGAAGATTAGTGGGAGGGGGGGGTAGACAAGGATACTGACTGTCTGTATGGTAGTTTCCACAAGCATAAATTTCACTTAATTAGCAAATTAGTGCATACTAATTATGTCAGTTAATTTAAGAAAATAGACTTCAAATAGATTAAGTATGACAGACTAGAAAAGGAAACAAAGAGGCATACACACATCTCTCTCTCTCTCTCTCTCTCTCTCTCTCTCTCTCTCTCTATATATATATATATATATATATATATATATATATATATATATTATATATATATATATATATATATACTTCAAGGCAGTGCTCAGCACGGCCGCAGTCCAATGACTGAAACAAGTAAAAGAATCAAAGAATATACACACACACACAAAATCAAAGCCAATGAATGAGTATGGCCTGGGGACATGTAAAATGCTTTTGTTTTTTGTTTGAGGTGCTTGTGTAGTCGCTAATAGATACAGTCACCGTCATGACACTGCTGCACAGCTCAGGAATTGAACCCATGCTTTTGATTATGAGCTGAACACTAACCACTTAGCCACATGCCATGCCACACGCTCACAGATACTTCTAGATACACATCAACACACACACACACACACACACAGATATTCATAAATATCTACAATCACCTACGTACATAAACACAGACATATGTAGTCATGTATATTGACACCTCTATAAATATAAACACACATGGATATACATGCAGGCCACAGATTGAAATTAAATTCTAACCAGGTCACTGGACACCATCAAAACATGTCAGCTATTGTTGTAATTGGCTGTAATGAAGTGAGTCAATTACTGTTTCATTTGCGTTACATCCATTTCTGTATGCTGTTATGGGTTAGATGAATGCGTTATTAAGGCATTAAGCACCCACTACACTTTCGGAGAAACACTGCCAGATCAGATTGGGGCCTGGTGCAGCCTCCTGGCTTCCCAGACCCCAGTCAAACCGTCCAACCCATGCCAGCATGGAAAACGGACGTTAAACAATGATGATGGTGATGATGATGATGAAGCTCTTCCTGAGGTTAATCCTTACCTGATTTTCAAATGAGGGATCTCTTATTCCACACACCTTTTAAGGCACAAAGCGAGCAGACAAGTTACTGACAGGAGAAGTGACAACAACACTGCCCAAACATTAGAATGAACACAGATATAAACACACACACACAGAACAGGCTTCTTTTCAGTTTCCCTCTAACCCACTCACAGGGCTTTGGTTGGCTTGGGTCTGGCTATAGCAAAATACATTTGCCCAAGGTGGCTAGCAGTGGGACTGAACCTGAGCCTTGAAGCTACATGGTTAGGAAGTGAGCCTATCCTTTCAGTTTCTGTCTACCAAACTCACAAGACTTTCAATGGATAGAGTTATAGTTAGAAGACATTTGCCAAAGGTACTGCATGGTGGAGCTAAATCTGAGACCACATGGTTGGGTAACCAGCTTCTCAGCTAATGCAATACACATGTCTGTGTAGACACAATGGTTGACAACAACACAACCCAGCTTTGAGGACAACAGCCATACAACCAACAAACAACAGCAAACAACACCGCCATGACCACCACCACCACCAGTTCTAAAATGCTGAAGCAAGCAACAAAGGAAACAAGATACAAGAAGAGACTTTCACAGTATACATTGTTCTAATATAATAGGTGCGTAAGTAGGGAGGTAGACTTGAAACTGGATACTGGCCGATTGAATTACAGTCTTTTCTTTATTACTTATTAAACAGAGTGGCATCACCCAATCAGAGGCAAACATTGAAACAAACAAGGGACAGGGATCAAAAGATACTGAAATTTAAACTGAAAAAGAAAAGAAAAGACCCAGGTCATTCTGGGAATTCAGACATCAACATCCATTCATCTACACACACACACAATGGTGAGAGTACCCAACACAAGAGATAGAGTATATAATTTATTAAATCTGCCCAAATTGGAAACTAATTTGTTTGGTATCCTGGGCTTCATGAAACTCAGAGTGCAAAAGTTAGTTTAGTCAACACATCTAGTGTGTGTGTGTGTGTATGTGTGTATATATATATATGTGTGTGTGTGTGTATATATATATATATATATATATATATAGACACACACTCAATGACCTTTCATATAATTTCCATCCATTACAAATAGTATTGGCCAGCCCCAGATTACAAATTGACTCTCTCTCTCTCTGTCTCTCTCTCTCACAGACACATGCATATATATATATATATATATATATATATATATACATACACATACATACTGTACACCCATATATAAATATGCACGGCATACCTAACATGTGTATACGTGTATGTACTCAATATATGTATATATATATTCACACACACACATACTATATATATATATATATATACACACACACATAAATACATATGCACAGGCTTCTATACAAATGCAAACATCCCTACAGAGATGCATACACACACACACACACACACATATATATATATATATATATATATACACACACACACACACACACACAAAGGAAAACATGGGAAGAGGCAATGCACTTGAATATCAAGTTGTGGGCGTCAAATAAGAGATGATGCAGAACAAAGGAAGAGAGAAAGAGTGAGACAGACAGACAGATAGGAGGAAGGGTGATGTGCTGTACTGTGTACTAAAGATCTGTCCAACCCATCAATGCCAGCTGAGGTAAACAACACACAATCAGAAGAAATGGTGATGAGGATGATGATGATGATGGTGGTGATGATGTTGAAGAAGACAATGATGATGTTTGCTGTTCACAGAATGTAGAGACATACAAGTAATTAACACAGGATAGTAAGAGATAGTAATTATATGACAAAACATTCTGTAAGAGTTTTATTTACTCTAAAACCCTCTATATACCTATACCCCCTATCTATCTATCTATCTATCTATCTATCTATCTGTCTGTCTTTCTATGTATCTATCTGTGTGTGTGTGTGTGTGCACATACATGCATATACATAAACGAGAGCTTCCCAGCATGTGGATAGTATTAGACGATATAACCACTAATTAAACATCATTTAATCAAAATGGTTTTTAATTTCATTGGTAAAACAAAGTGAGTGGCTCGTTAAGTCATTCTAATGCAGTGTTGACTATTGTGTGGGAGGCGACGGGGGAGGGAAGCAGACAATTATTTTACACACAAACACACACACACACACACATATATATATAGAGAGGAACAGAATGAAAGATAAGGTTTAAATACACGTATATTTATATATACGCATGTAAGTTTATAAACTAGACGCATAATCTGAAATGAAAGTTTGTAAACTACAGAGACAGACAGACAGACAGATAAATAGAATGAAATGTAAGTGTGAAATATATTTTTAAATATATATGTTTGTAAACTAAATACACACACACTCAC
>NC_043005.1:27441444-27458944 GCF_006345805.1 Octopus sinensis
AGGGAGAGCTGCTTAGATGAGATGCAGTTTGGTTTTGTTCCAGGTAGAAGCACCACTGATGCCATATTCCTGATTCAACAACTGCAGGAGAAATACCTAGCTAAAGATAAACCCCTCTACTTAGCTTTCATGGACTTGGGAGAAAGCCTTTGACAGGGTTCCCCGATCCCTTATCTGGTGGGCGATGCAGAAACTGGAGATTGACAAATGGATAATAAGGGCTGTACAGGCCCTATACAGAGAGGCTGTTAGTAAGGTTAGGATTGGCAATGAATATAGTGAAGAATTCCAGGTAGAAGTAGGGGTCCACCAAGGTTCAGCCCTCAGTCCCCATTTATTCATCATAGTCCTCCAGGAAATAACAGAGGAATTCAAGACGGGTTGCCCCTGGGAGCTCCTCTATGCTGATGACCTGGCGCTCATAGCAGAATCACAACCAGAACTAGAAAAGAAATTTCAGATGTGGAAGCTAGGTTTAGAATCAAAAGGCTTTAGAGTCAATGTAGCAAAGACCAAAGTTATAGTAAGTAGGAAGGCGAACTCATCACACACCCCTTCAGGTAGGTGGCCCTGCTTGATCTGTAGAAAAGGTGTAGGTAGAAACTCCATAAGATGTACCCAGTGTAAGCTATGGACGCATAGGAGGTGCAGAGCAATATCAAAGGAAAATTAACCAAGAAGATAGCTTTCGTGTGCAGCAGATGCACAGAAAACAGATTCCATCACACTCCAGGGAGAGAAACTAGAAGTAGTTGATAGTTTCCGCTACCTAGGTGACCAAGTTAGTAGTGGAGATGGATGCTCAGAGAGTGTCACCACTAGAATACAAATAGCCTGGGCAAAGTTTAGAAAGCTTCTACCCCTACTGGTGACAAAGGGTCTCTCACTCAGAGTGAAAGGTAGATTGTATGATGCATATGTGTGAACTGCCATGCTTTACGGTAGTGAAACATGGGCTGTGACTGCAAAGGACATGCGTAGGCTTGAAAGAAATGAAGCTAGCATGATCCGCTGGATGTGTAATTTCAGTGTGCACACACGACAGAGTGTAAGCACCCTGAAAGAAATGCTGGACATAAGAAGCATCGGATGTGGCATGCAAGAGAGACGTTTGCGCTGGTATAGTCATGTACTACAGATGGATGAGGAGAGATGTGTGAAGAAGAGCCACTCCTAAACAGTTGAAGGAATCCGGGATAGAGGTAGACCCAGGAAGACATGGGATGAGGTGGTCAAGCATGACCTTCTAACGTTGGGCCTCACAGAAGCAATGACGAAAGACCTAGATCTCTGGAGATATGCTGTGACTGCAAAGACCCGACAAATAACATGAGCTCATGGCTGTTTCCTGCACCAGCTTCACATAGCAGCCCCAGCCCATCCAAAGTACTTTGGATCACAGGATGGCCTGCTGTGCTTGAGGAGAACTATTTAGTACATCAACATCAAAATAAAAAATCAAATGGAAATTGTAGTTGTGATACCTTTGCTGGTGGCACGTAAAAAGCACCATCCGAACGTGGCTGATGCCAGCGCCGCCTTGACTAGCTTCCATGCAGGTACCAACCAATCGTGGCCGTTGCCAGCCTCCCCAGGCACCTGTGCCAGTGGCACGTAAAAAGCACCCACTACACTCCCGGAGTGGTTGGCGTTAGGAAGGGAATCCAGCTGTAGAAACACCGCCAGATCAGGCTGGAGCCTTGTGCAGCCTCCTGGTTTCCCAGACCCCGGTCAAACCATCCAACCCATGCCAGCATGGAAAACGGACGTTAAACGATGATGACTTTGAAATTTTAAAACATCTTAGTACAGTATTATGATTAGTACATATTATGATTCATCAATCACAGTTTATTATTTAAGCTTACATCGATTCTTCCATGGTGTTGTTTTGCATTTATGATAACATAAATACATAAGAGTAGAGGAACAACTCAAAGCTGTAACACGAGGAGATATTGATAAATTGAGTATAGCTGATCATGTATGGGAAAATGGAGACCAAGTCCCCCTGTGAGATGAAGTTAAAATAATAGACAGAGAACACCACTGGAAAATACAAAAATTAAAAGAAGCAGCACATATGCTAGGACACAACAACCTCCTAAGCAGACTGAGTGCAGATATGAGCAGCATATGGGAACTGGTATTAAGGAAAGAGAGGAAAATATTAGATTTATAAGCCCTAAAATTCACTCCATAATTGTCCATGGGCATATGGCATAGTGTTTAAGAGCGTGGGGTCCTAACCTCAAGATTTCGAGTTCAATTCCAGACAGTGACTTGAATAATAATAATAATGATAATAACAACATGGAAAAATACCTTAAGAATGAGAACCCAGGTTTGAAATTTCTCCAAGACACCTGAAGAAGGGTGGAGAGTATATTAGCCGAAACGTGTTAACAACAAACAAGATGAGGACAAATATCCGTCAAGTGTTAATAATGTAAATATATACAAATTATGAAAAATAATTAAAAAAATATAAAGTACAGTACTGTTTCTTTCTACTTTGCAGATTTTAACCTATCGTGGGGAGTTTTGATACGTAACACCTGCGATAGTCAAGGGATTAAATGTACTTTCCATCTTTACTGTATTCTTATTAGTAATACCTGAGACTTTAATCCTTAATGCTTGAACACCAATGAGTTCATATCTATGTCCTTATTTTGAAACTTGGCCTTTGGATTTCTCACCTCCAAAAAACAGCACCTGTGAGAAAACCTTTTACATGCTCAGAATTGTCAGAATCATCATCATCATCATTTAACGTCCATTATCCATGCTGGCATGGGTTGGACGGTTTAACCAGGGATGGCAAGCTGGAAGGCTGCACCAGACTCCAGTCTGATTTGGCATGGTTTCTACAGCTGGCTGCCCTTCCTAACGACAACCACCCCGAGAGTATGATGAATGCTTTTATGTGTCAATGGCACAGATGCCATTTGCGTGACATTGGTATCTGCCACGACTGTGATTTTGTTCTGCTTGATGGGTCTTCTTCTCAAACACAACATAATGTCAAAGGTCTCAGTCATTGCTTCCGTGAAGCCCAACACTCAAAAGGAACTCAGCCACTTTGCCTCCCTCAGGTCCAATGCTTGAAAGGAACTTAGTCACTTTGCCTCCCTCAGGCCCAACCCTTGAAAGGGAACTCAACCACTTTGCGACCCCCTCAGGCCCAATGCTTGAAAGGAACTCAGCCACTTTACTTCCCTCAGGCCCAAATGAAATAAATTATTCCCATTCATTATTAACTGTCAGGACACATCATTCTTCAACAATTCCATGCTTCTCAAAATTCACCAACAGACTCCAGACATGCTTTTGTATACTTTCCTTCATATGGATGTTTTATATGTACTTTATGTATTGTTACTGTCTGTCTTTATTCTACTTTTTTATTACCATTTTCTATCTTCTCTTTTAGTCATTCTGGATGAGCTGTAGTGCACCTGATCACCGAATACAATAAATTGTTTATTATTTTTTCTATTATTATTATTATTATTATACGCACCATATTCCCCAGTTCTCACAGTGTTTTTATTGTCTTATTTTCATAATTTCTTCACAGACACAAAAAAAAAAATTCAATTATTAATTCTTGTTATTACCTGACTATTATTACGTTTCATTTTGCCATGGTATTGGTGTTATTTTCTTTATTATCTTTTCAACCATTCCAATTAACCTTTTTATGATTTTTTTCACCTCTGACTTTCTCATCCACCTTAATCTTCTTATTTCATATTTACTTTTCTTTACACACATATTTAGTGTGTGTGTGTATTGATACTGGAGTGTCTTCACAGTATTACAGATTACCAGGCAAAGCAATACACAGGGGCTTCAACATATACAACCACAGCTTACAAAGGTTAACTATAAGACCCCTAAATCCCCCCCACACACACACACCACTCCACACAACTGTCCAGTATGCCAATCTTTAAGATGTATGTATAAAGTACTATGTATATGTCTATGTAATATTTTCTATGTACATATGCATATACACACACAAATATTGAGCACAGCCACATGACTGAAACACAAACACACACAGACACAGACACACAAACACAGACACACACACACACACACATGCATGCACGGAGGATTTGAAAAATTACAATATATAAGGACGAGACACATGTTATTTGGTCTCTAATTCATATGTTAATGTTTTGGCGTATCCGCTGATGAGAACTTTGCCTTGCAAATTATTTTATTTGCTAATTAAAGTTTGAAACCTAAGGTCTGGCTGTAAAACATGGTAAATGTTTTTATTTTTCATTCCCTTCAAAATTGCTCTTAACTGTGGTTTGGACCTTTTGACTGTTCTTTCTAGTATGTTAGGCAACCTGTTATGGCTCACCTCTTTGTGTACAAATGTACACTAATTTATATATATATATATATATATATATATATATAGGCGTAGGAGTGGCTGTGTGGTAAGTAGCTTGTGGTAAGTAGTTCAGTCCCACTGTGTGGCACCTTGGGTAAGTGTCTTCTACTATAGCCTCAGGCCGACCAAAGCCTTATGAGTCGATTTCGTAGACAGAAACTGAAAGAAGCCTGTCGTATATATGTATATATGTGTGTCTGTGTTTGTCCCCCACCAACATCGCTTGACAACCAATGCTGGTGTGTTTACAACCCCCATAACTTAGCAGTTCAGCAAAAGAAACCGATAGAATACATACTAGGCTTACAAAGAATAAGTCCTGGGGTTGATTTGCTCGACTAAAGGTGGTGCCCAGCATGGCCGCAGTCAAACGACTGAAACAAGTAAAAGAGTATATATATATATATATATATATATATATACATAAGATTGATATACACATATACTTCTAATTCTGCTAAGCTACAGCTGTAGCAATAACCAAGTTGTTAGAACTCAATATATTTATACTTCACAAAATTAGCAAAGACCCAACAGTGAGAGGGCATGAATTATGAGATGTTCACCCTTGACTCTTATTATTAAATCAACAAGTCAGTACAGCGCTTGATATTAATTATAATTATTACTCTAGAGAAGCTGTAAGATGTTACACATTGGCACATACAGCTATCCATCTTTGGTTCTTTGTTTGTTTTCTGGCTGAGGCATCTTTCTACAGATATATTCCATAAAACCAACCAGTCTTTTAATACTTCACTGATTTCTTTATATTTAACTATGCAGAGTCCAGATATTTACTTTACACATCATCATCATTTTAACGTCCTGTTTTCCAGGCCAGGATGGGTCAGATGAAATTCGTTGAGGCAGATTTTCAATGGCCAGATGCCCCTTCTTGTTGCCAATCCTCAGCAGTTTCCAAGCAAGTTAATATTCCCTGTGACCAGGCATGTTTTCCATAGAAGGTGACCCTTCCTATATGACAGTGGCATTTGTCTACAATTACCACTTAAAAGCAGGACAAAGAGACACATGCACATTCATATTTATATGTGTGAGTGTGTGTGATGAGCTTCTTTCAGTTTCCTTCTTCCAAATCCACTCACAAGACTTTGGTTGGCCTGCGGTTATAACAGAAGATGCCACATAGCAGGACTGAACCTACAACCATATGTTTGGGAAGCAGACTTCTTTAACTACACAGCCATGCCTTCACATTGTAGTGTAATATCTCTACAATGTCTTTGTCACTATTGTTGTTGTTATTATTGTGGAGGTGCAATGGCCCAGTGGTTAGGGCAGCAGACTTGTGGTCATAGAATCACAGTTTCGTTTCCCAGACCAGGCGTTGTGAGTGTTTATTGAGTGAAAGCACCTAAAGCTCAAAAGGTTCCGGCAGGGGGTGGTAACGAACCCTGCTGTATTCTTTCACCACAACTTTCTCTTACTCTTTCTTCCTGCTTCTGTTGTACCTGTATTTCAAAGGGCCAGCCTTGTCACACTCTGTGTCACACTGAATCTCTCCGTGAACTACGTTAAGGGTACACGTGTCTGCAGAGTGCTCAGCCACTTGCACGTTAATTTCACGAGCAAGCTGTTCTGTTGATCAGATTAACTGGAACCCTCATCGTCGTAACCGACAGAGTACCACAATATTATTATTATTATTACTATTATAATTCCACTCAATATATCCTGTTTTAATTCTCTAAATAAAACTGAGTGACTCTATTCTTTTATCTCTAACAATCCTGTTTGGTTTGAAAATAGTTTTATTGACGCTTTAATATCAATCAGTACCTTCTCTTTTACCCAGATCTTTGATGCTTTTTAATGCTATATATTTTATGTTGTTACTAAATTTAAGAAACCTTTCATCTACCTTCCTTTTTAGCACTTTTAGCATTTAAATACAGAAATTTACTACCCTTATTCAATTCCACAACACTTCCTCCCACCCCTCACCTCACCTCAGATTCTGTTTATTTCTTCTGGTTTATTAATTACTCTTTAGTTTCTTACCTTTTTCATTTGTTATTCATTTTTAATCTCACAGTTTATTTATTATCTACGGTTTCTTACTCCCATAGTTATATATCTGGTTCATTATTTAAAAAACTTTCAGTATTTATCCCACTCCTTTCTGAATGGATTATTTATGCCTTGCAATCTTCTTCTCTTATTATTATTACTATTCAAGTGAAGGCTGCGAGCTGGCAGAATCGTTAATATTGCCAGGCAAAATGCTTAGTAGTATTTCATCTGTCTTCATGTTCTGAGTTCAAATTCCGCCAAGGTTGACTTTGCTTTCCATACTTTCAGGGTCGATAAATTAAGTACCAGCGAAACACTGGGATCAATGTAGTTGACTAGTCCCCTCCCCATAATGGTTGTCCTTGTGACAAAATTTGAAGCTATTATTATTTTTCAAATGTGCCTCTAGATCAATGGTGGATGAAATGGAGAGGGTACTTGCCCTAGAGGTCATGACAATTGTGGTTTTGTGAGGTTTCCATGAGCAGTGCTTGAAAGTCTCCCTCTGAAACCATTATTATTGACCTTCATGGAATTTGAACTCAGCACATAGAGCTGGTATTCCTTCCAGCTTTTAACATTCTGAGTCCTTTTCTTCATGGTCAATAAAACCAAGAAGCAGTCAAGTACCAGGGACAATATAATCACTAACCGTCACCCATGCTGACCTTGTGTCACGGTTTAGTGCTGTCTCACAACAATTTTGCTAAAAGGTGACTGTAGCACAAATGGCCCAAGTGAATGGACCCACTCTAAGCATGCACCTCTAGATTGAGGGTAAATGAAATGTACAGGGCATTTACCCCAGAGGTCAGGGCGATTGTACTTTTTGTGGGGTTTCCATAAGCAGCCCTTGGAAGTCTCCATTTTTGGGGATTTGTTATAATTTTGTAGGTGATGGTGATTGTGCTTTTTTCTGGGGTTTCCACAAGCAGCCCTTGGAAGTCTCCCTTTTTGGGGGGATTTGTTATAATTTTGTTATTATTCTGTTTTTACATGCTTCAGTCCCACTCTATTTGTATTGTGTTGTCCTGTGCCATCCCCAATCTTTTATATGAACCTTCAGGGGTGAATTATTATTATTGAGGCAGTTAGCTGGCAGAATCATTAGCATGCCAGGCAAAATATTTAACAGCATTTCATTGTTTTGGGGTCAATAAAATAAGGACCAGTTGAGCACTGGGGTCAGTGTAATTGATTTACCCCCTCTCCCAAAATTGCTGGCCTTGTGCTAAAATTTGAAATCATCATTATTGCATTCTCTGCCTTTTGTCCTTTTGGGGTTGATAAAATAAAGTACCAGCCAAGCACTGGGAGTTAATTTGACTCGCCCCTTCCCTCAAATCTGCTAGCCTTGGGCCTAAGTCAGAAACAATTATCAATTTGGCTTTTCACATTCTGAGTTCAAATCCTGTTGTCCCAGCTTCACCTAACACCCCTCTGTGGTTCATGAAACAACTTACCAGTCAAAAACTGAGGTCGGTGTAAATTGACATGCCCTGCCCCTCAAAACTGCAGGCCTTATGTTAGAATTAGAAAAAAATCACCACCATCATCTGCATCGTCATCATTATCACCATCATTATAATCTGCATCAGTATTTAAGTATTTTTATTTTTCTCCAATTACTTTAACTTCATTCATCTTTTCCTTCTTATCTACATAAATTTTACTATTGATTTTTCTCACCCACCCATATACAAATGTGTGTGTGTGTGTGTGTATTTCCAGTAACCATTTTCTACTTCCTAATACGACGCTGATTTCCTCTCAGGTATATATATTTAATCTCTCTGCTAATTAGCATTCTACTTTATTAATGAACCTTTACCATTTATTTTTGCTTCATATAATAAAGCGAGTTCCATAGTGGTTATGTAAGCCACATCATTTTGGGGAGAATCATTCGGTGCATCACCTTGTCATTCCCGTTTAACTTCCACACAATCCTAAATGTAGTCATTTTACCTTTAGATATAATATCTCACCTAACGAGGCCTTACATCATAACATTTAATCATTTTTTTTTAATATATATATATTTTACTTCATTTTAAATTAAGTAAATTCTGGAGATGTACTTGCATAGCAAGTGACCTGATCTGAGATTGTGTGCTGAAACGAAAACAACTGCAGCATGGAAGGTGCTTATAAGCCATTTAAAACACACAGAACTGTTAGATTCACTTCAACATTTAAATTTAATTTACCAAAATATTTTTGTCACTTTGAGACCACGACCTGTTCACAGCATAAAATTTTATCAGTGAACAGGTCGCGGTTTCAAAACAACGAAAATATTTTGGCAAATTAAATTTAAATGTTGAAGTGAATGTAACAGTTTTTAAGTAAATTCTAATGGCCCTAAACCCTCTTGATATCAACCTACCAGAGACTGCTCCTGGTTTTAAGAGACAAACCTCCTGCTTTAAAACAATCCAAGTTACATCTTCTATCAAAACATGTTAATTTACGTTTCAAATACCAGATTAATAGTAACAAAGTTATTCTTTTAAATTCTTCAAAGTTAACTGAAACAAAAGCAGTATATTTCAATAGAAATTTGGAAACAAAAGGATTTAAAAGCCTTGATTAGATAACATAACCCACTTCTCTCTTCACAGCCTCCCTATCACTTGGCTTTTACACCTCTGCACCCCTTCTCTCTCTCTCTCTCTTTCTCCTATTCTATTTCCTCTAGCTCACTCTTTCTCATCACAACTTCCTCCTCCTCCTTCACATATTTTCCTCCCCTGTTTCAAAAGCTATTTTATTTTAAACCAAAGAACATAGAAAACTCCTTGACAAAAAAATAACAAGCCCCTAATCTATGCCACCACTACCACACACACACATTCTCAACTGTTCCTTTGATTTCATTCCACAGTCAAAATAGTTTAAAGGATTTGCTGTATACATCATTCTATAATACATTTTCAATAATTTTCCAAGCAATCACAATAGGAAGGCAAACAGAAGTGGACCGGTATTTTTCTCATGGATAATTTGTATACAGACCTTTCTAGAGCGTGTTCAGTTTTTGACACAAAGATGACTATATACAACGGAAAACAATTCTCAGGGTACATATGAAAAGAGTACATAGTTTTTCAAAGAAGTTCTCACCTAAAATAACACCTTCACAACCGCTTATGTGGACTTTACACTAATTCGTGAATCAAACACTTCACAAAATGTTCAGAGAACCATGAAAGCACAGAATTTAAAAAGACATTATATTTTATGCTTCTCTATGAATGTCTAATAACCTTACTGTATTCAAAATAGCTAAAATGCCCCTGGTTCGACGCCAGTGTGTATATATATGTGTGTGTGTGTGTGTGTATATCTGTGTTATTATTCTGTAGAAGGATAAAAGGTGGAAACTGCAACATCACTGTCAATTTCTTATAAATGTTGAATAAACATGTAATCTGCTACAAAGTATTGGGCAGTTATTCAGTTTAATACTAAATTCATTTTATAGGAAGGAAAGAAGATCCAGTATCAAAACTACCATTGTATGAAAGACAAGAATATTCTTTTCTACTCTAGGCACAAGGCCCAAAATTTTTGGGGAGGAGACCAGTCGATTAGATCGACTCCAGTACGCAACTGGTACTTAACTTATCAAACCCAAAAGAATGAAAGGCAAAGTCGCACAAAACACTTCATTTCACATTGCCCCAGTCCTCACTTTTGATTAGGGGCGATATTGGCCTGCTCACCTAAGCCAGCAGGGTGGTGTCATTCGAAGGCTAAAACAATGCAAATGCTCATTGTGATCAGTGATGTGTAACGTCTGATAGCTTGGTTGGTCACGTGATGAGTATTTCATAAAGATAAGGCACGTTTTAGTCATTATATTTTTACACATTTTCCTTAATAAACGTGTTTGTCCCAATCCTAATTACTTGCATTTAAATGTGTACCATCATTATGGTAAATGGTCAGTTGAATGGTCTCTTCTCTTTTTAATACTCTAAATTCTTCCAATTGAGGAAGGAGCTGGTTTCTAACAAAGACACAAAGCTGCATTGTTGGAGTGTAGATAACAAAAACAACATAGCATTTTAAACTTGAGAAAAGGCTTGCACATTTTTACTGTTCCATTTACAAATTGTATTTGTTATGTGCAAGTTTGTTGGTTTCTTTTTCAAAAACTCCAGACTTGTTCAGACCGTGTCAGTTGGGCAATTGCTCCCGAAACCAAGTGTACCAATCATTATTGATACAAATGTGAATTTATAACCTGGATATTGAAGCTGGAGGTTTCGAAACAGTTGTGTGTGTGTGTGTGTGTGTTGTGTGTTAGTATGCATGCAAGCATGCGACTGAGCGTTTAGAGATATTTCTCGAATATTTCACCCGGCAAACTTTTAAAGTACAAAAATCACAAAGCGCGAAATTCGAACCGCGGTTAGATCTATATCATGTATTGAGTACTCCAACGAACATACGCAATTTCCGCCCACCAAATTCCAGCTGGCAACGTATATATGTCGTCAGCCCCGTGGCTACAGCAGAAAGACCCCTTACGCAAAGCAAGCATGGCGTGAGGTATGATTCGAACTCGGAAACACGTGATTGCGAAATGTATCTTACTTAACCTTAAAGCCAGCCTTTGTATCTGGGGAAATAGCGGTGATGGGGGTGGGGGTGGGGGGAATGCCGCTCAATTTCATTAAAGTCTGATTTTTTAATACTTTTCTTGCAGAAATAGGTGGGGGGAAAAGGTAAAGGAAAAATCCTACACACACACACACACACACACACATATATGTGTGTGTGTGTATGCACATACACAACATACACAATACATTAATATATACAAAACACGCAGCCCACATACAAACGAACGCGCGCAAAATTAGCAGTAAAAATAAGTTAAGTGTGCGTAAAAATAGATCGTCGTCATCATTATCAACAACAACAACAACGACAAGCGTAACTACTCCGCCCTCCACGCAACCACCACCATCACTACAACTTACCACACAATCCGTATCTATATTAATATTACCACCACCACTACCAACACCACCACCTCCATCCCCCACCGTGTTATTACAATCACAACCATCATAAACGCCATCAGCAGCAGCGTGCAATAATCATCATAACAAACCACAGCCAACCGTTACGAGAGAGGGAGAGAGAGAGGGGGAAAAAGCACAGTGCGGGAGTGACGGGAAGAGTAGGTATTACAATGAACATGTTAGAAGTAGCAGTTAGCACCGAATGACCCTGACCAAAGTAAACTTATGTGCACTGGACAACCTCGCTGGCTTGATCAATAAAGCTATGTGTCTGTGTGTCTGTCTGAATGTGTCTGTGGAAGTTCGTCTAAGCTCAGCTCACTCTCTTTCTCTCTCTCTCTGCATCTATCTCTCTATCCGTCTCTATCGCTATCCTCCCCTTTCTCGCTGTACGGCAAAAGCAGGGAGAAAGAGAAAGGGAGAGAGAGAGAGAGAAAAGAGGTTAAAACTGAGGAATACAGGAGAGTGAAATGATGAAAGAGACGAAGGAGGAGAGAGAGAGAGAGAGAGAGAGAGAGACGACCAATAGGGGAAAAAGAAAAGGAAAAGAAAATTACATCTATTTCACACACGTGTGTATATAATATATATATATATATATATATATATATATCCAAATACCCATATAATAATCGACATAATATATACATCCATATATATATACATATATATATATATAATATATACATCTATATGTATACATACACATATACATCAATAATATATGTGTGTGTATATATTATATATATATCTCCAAATACCCATATAATAATCGACATAAATATATACACCCATATATATATATAAATATACATCTATATGTATACACACACATATACATCAATAATATATATGTGTGTGAATATATTATATATATATCTCCAAATACCCATATAATAATCGACAAATATATACACCCACACACACACACACACACAACACATATATATATATATACACATATACATATATATAATGTACATCTATATGTATACACACATATACATCAATAATATATATATGTGTGTGTGTGTATATTATATATATATATATATATATATATACACATACATATATATATATATATTCTATATATATATATATATGCACACATCCATATTGTATGTATATATATATATATATATATATATATGTGTGTGTGTGTCTAAATATATATATATATTTATATATACACACATACAGAGAGAGAGGTGGGTAGATAAAGAGCCACAATGCATAATAGTTTGACAGGCAATGATTAAAAGGTATAATAGAGATAGAGAGAAATAGGTGGGAAGGAGTAGTGTGGGAGGTAGATGAAGGTGAGAGTTCAGTGGTTAGATATATGAGGAGGGGGTGGGGGAAGAACGGGATTAACAGTAACTGGTGAGGTGGGGGTGGGGAGCTGGGCTAGTGGTAATATCTCTGCTCTGGAGAGCGTTAGGTGACGGAGGGTTAGGGTGAGAGATGAGGATGGAGAGCAACTGGAGCAGGTTAAGAGATAAGTTAGAAAGAGACAGATTATATATATGTGTGTGCGTGTGTATATATATATATATATATAATATATATACACATACGTTTCTTCGTTTTGCAACCGTTTTTTCCATGTATGCATGAGTTACACAGATATGTTACTGAGGTATTGTTTTACAACCGGGTGCTCTCCCAGACGTTAACCCTCACCTGTTTTTCCAGTAAGGGATCTATTACACCACACGAAAGCCAGCTGGGCAAGTTACACAGGCGAAGTGCCAGCAACAACACCGCTTGAAAGCCGTAATTTTCGAATATGTAACTAGATATGCAGGCGTGTACATACACAACAATCAGACAAAACCAGTACCCTACCCTCGGTTTCAGAAACGGAACTACACGCTGAAAGATCGAAACAGAATTTCGTACACTGCGAAGCATAGGGTGCCGAGTCAGCTCTCGTTTTCGCTGACCAGATTAAAAATTACATTCGATTCACAGTTTTTAGCTCTTTCTTCCGATAGTTATCACAAAATCTCTCTATCTCTCTGAAATAAGAATTCAGAAGTACCGAGAGCGTTGGAGTAAATCGTTTTTAACGGTGGAACTTGGAAATAGTTAAAGCTATATAAAAAAAAAAAATTTAAAAAATAGCAGCCCGTCGGCAGCCTCTGATAGTCTCTCCCCCAAAGGATGTTTTTAACCCAATATTTTACACGCTATTATTAATAGTTTTATTTACTTTGAGTCCACCGTTAAAAAATCATTCGTCTCTCCATTTCGATATTTCGTCTGTCTTTACGTTCTGAGTTCAAATTCCGCCGAGGTCGGCTTTGCTTTTCATCCTTTCGGGGTCGATAAATTAAGTACCAGTTGCATACTGGGGTGGATCTAATCGACTGGCGCCCTCCCCCAAAATTTCGGGCCTTGTGCCTCGAGTAGAAAAGTATATATAAATAGGTTCCCGGAAAACCATAAGCGAAACAAAATATATTTTGTCGGACTAATGTTTATGGGTTTTATATATGAGAGACGCGTTTATAGAGAGACAGTAAATGAATGCAATTTAAGCAAGGAGAGAGAGAGAGTGAGTGAGAGAGAGAGAGAGAGATGATATAATTGCGTCAGGCAGGAGTCTCAAAGACCAATGTAATGCTGAGATGATGGTGGCGGAGTAGAGCGGTGAGGTGAGGTAGTTGTTAAGCTAAATTGCTGACTCGAGAAATAATTAGTGTTGTAACTCCATACTTGACGCAGACATTACTACGCCACTTTCTATGCGATTTACGTATTGCAATAATTTCTATTTACAACAAGGATGTGTATTAGAAATTATTAATAAACTCTAGCACTTGACTAGTAGTGTACTGTTGGAAAGAGTTATCCATATGTGTGTGTGTGTATAATCGCAGACGAGGCAGTGTGGTAAGAAATTTCCTTCCTAACCACTTGGTTCAGGGTTCAGTCCCACCTTGCGGCGCCTTGGACAAATGTTTTCTGCTTTTGTTCCGTACCGACCAAAGCATTGTGTGGATTTGGTAGATGGAAACTGGAACAAGATGTAGACAGACAGATGTGCCTGTTTGCCCACACCACATCACCGCTCGACAACCGGTGCTGGTTTGTTTACGTCTCAGTATAGTAGTACTTTGGTTTAAGAGTCGGATATAAAGATCAAGCTAAACGATAAATAGTGGGGTCAATTTGTTCGAGTAAACCCTTCAAAGAGGTGTCCCAACGAGGCCGCAGTCCAATAACTTAAGTAAAAAAGGACTATATATTCTTTTATTCTCTTATATGTTTCAGCTTTGAGGCTGCGGCCATGCTAGGGCACTGACATATATATGTATATTTTTTTCCAATCTTATTGGTTCCAGCCAAAGGCTGGAGCCACGCTGGAGCAGATAGATAGATAGATAGATAGATAGATAGATAGATAAATAGATAAATAGATAGATAGAGAGACAGACAGATACGTTTATATTGCCAGAGGAAAGAGTTTTCAATACAATTAACTCACAAAATTATTTCTAGCCTCACGAAATCAATCACCTACTTCGAAGTCACAGTCAAGCTTTCTTTGGAAAATACACACACCGCTGACATATATATATATATATATATATATATATATATATATATATATATATATATATATATATAGTATATATATATATATATATTATATATATTTATATATATTATATATATAGATTATGTGGAACTGAGTCGACTCGTCTATTAAAATATCCTTTTCTACTCTAGGCACAAGGCCCGAAATTTTTGAGGAGGGCGTGGGGGGAGTCGGTAATATCGACCCCCCTCCGGTACGCAACTGGCACTTAATTTATCGACCTCCCGAGAGGATGAAAGGCAAAGTTGACCTCGGCGGAATTTGAACTCAGAACGTAAGGACAGAAAAATACAGCTAAGTAATTTCGCCCGGCGTGCTAACGATTCTGCCAGCTCGTTTATTAAATATAACTCTAACGTAATATGTTGAGTGCGTTTGTCTTCCGTTTGTCCACCTGCTCGTGTGTCGAGTGGGGGGGGGGGAGTGGTGTTTGAGTGGATGACCTAAAATGTTAAAAATGTCCATATATACACTAAGAGACTCAGCTGTTAATAGTCTAAACCTTGTAGTGCGTGTATATTACTAGTTAAGTCCTGATATACATAAACGTATGACCAAAAGTACTCAAGATCACTTGTCTTTTTACCAGGTTGGTGTGTATGTGTATGCGAGGTCCAAATCAACATGTTCTTCACAATAAATTTTTCTACTTGCCGTATACAGTCACGCCATTAGCAAATACTCAGTTGCCGTTCTTAAAAGTGCTTTAAAATAAGTGTAGTAACATCGTAAAACACACCCACACGTACGTGAGTGAGTGACTGTGTGTGTGTGTGCAGACATAAAAATGAGGTGAGGGAGATTTAGTTTCTATTTCTAGTGAGTCGAATATCCACCAAGCCAAATTGGTAAGATGAGGTTTGGACATCCTCCGACATGAAATACAACAACATCCGTCAAAATGCAGATGGTTTATGAGCAGTCAACGACCATCCAATTTCATAATCTATACACTGAACGATGACGGAAATATCATAACATGGACCTGTCTCTTGTGTCAGCCTTTCTGGTCTCTGCTACTGAAGAGGAGATAACCATTGCGAAATGCATTCATCAAACGGTCTAGTTAGGAGGCGCTGTGAACTGACTCGGTATATTTACACCTATTTCCGTATAGCTGTAAATTTTCTCTATGATGAAATACAGCGAATGGTTACGTTATATATATATATAATTCACAATCAAAGTGCAGAAATGGCGTACTCAGATACCCTGTCTTCCCTTCCCTAAGCGTCTTAATACTTTGCATGTACCACGTGCTCGCGTGGCTGTTTTCTTCTTTTCGATTAATTTTATATATGTATATTCTTTAACTTGTTTTAGTCATTTGATGCGGCCATGCTGGAGCACTGCTTTTAGTCGAACAAACCGACCCCAGGACTTATTCTTTGTAAGCCTAGTACTTATGCTATTGGTCTCTTTTGTGGAACCGCTAAGTTACGGGGACATAAACGCACCAGCATCGGTTGTCAAGCGATGGTGAGTAAGGGGCAAACACAGACACACAAACACACAACATATATATATATATATATATATAGGGAAGGTGGGGTTGGAATGTGTAGGAGTGGGATGGGCTTACGAGGGAGGGGTGACGATGAAGGGGGGCGGAGATGGGTAGGAGTGAAGAGAGGAGAGTAAGAGTGAAGAGAGGAGAGTAAGAGTGAAGAGAAGTAGGAGTCGGAGCAAGAGAAGGTGGGTTTGACGAAATAGGTGTGAGGGAGAGAGGGGGTGGGGAGGAGGTTAGATGATGACGAGGGGAGGGGAGTTGAGCCCATGTGGCGCAAAGGAGCGAAGAGAGAAGATTAATCTCTGTTCACGGCGCAAACGGGTGTCCGGATGGCCCCTGTGCAAGGACAATCCGAACACAGACAAGTGTTGCAAAGAGTGACCGGTATAGCAGAAATGGCGCGAGACCGGGGTGTCATTGCCGAGTCGGATGTCTCGGAGGTGTTCCGCGAACCAGTCAGCTAAGCGGCGTCCCGTTTCCCTGAGTGTGTGTGTGTGTATGTATATAACGCAGTGGAACTGAACCCAGAATCATGAAGTTGGGAAAGAAGCTTCTTACCAGATAGCCACGCCTGCGCCTAATATACATGCACATATATATACATACATATGCATATACGTAGCAGAGTGTGCGTGTGTTTATGTATGTGTGTGTGTATACATACATATACACTTATACGGAGGTACAAATCGTTGTTACTGAGCAAAAGTGTCGTAAGTCCAAATCGTTGCTTTTTCAAAAAACGAAAAAATAGTTTCACCATTCCATTTCCTTTTTAACATTAGCAACAGTTTCAACTTAGCAATACTTTGTTGGATGCATAAAATCATAATTCCATACCTCTATGAAATTTTCAGTCAGAAATATATTTGCAAAACTGTTCT
>NC_043005.1:27463944-27486444 GCF_006345805.1 Octopus sinensis
TTGGTCGGTACCCCCACTCAACCAAAAACAGAGAAAGTTCGATATAGTCATTCGAACTACAAGAAATAGCAGCCAAATTCCCATCAAATCACACCTTAAGCTCTTGAAGAAGGCCACATTCAACAATGAAGTCTTACATACACAAAAGACATGAGGGTAACGGACGGTATTCCTTTAATCATATATTTGTTCAGTCAAGGACTGACTTAGGGTTTCCGATACCTTACCTGGATGGGTATAGATGACGGGTCTTCGAGCTGTTGGATCAGGACTAATCGGTAGATATTTTAGTGCTTTAAGACTGCAAGAGTAAAGGGGCTTCAAGGATGGCATTGATCTTAGATACAATTTACAATCAGATCAATAAAATGTTATTGATCTTTGTAATGATTTAAAATAAGATCATTGAGAAAGAATTGACCCTAGTAGAGTTAAAATCGGATCAACGAAATAGTAGTGATTAAAAGTAAAGATCAACGACGGGTGTGTGGATTCAATTATTGATTTAAAATAAGATTAATAAAGAAGTATTGATCCTGGCAATGATTGGAAATCAAATCAATGAAAAGGCATTTAATCCTAGTAATGATTCAAAATGAGATCAATAACAGAGTATTGATCCTCGTAGCGATTTAGAATAAGACAAATGAACAGGTACTGATCCTAGGAATGATTGAAAATCAGAGGAATGAAGAGATATCGATCTTTGTCATGATCGAAAACAAAATCGATGAAAAGATTGTAACTTGGTTTGGAATGTTCAAACAACATGGAAGAGGAGGCAGAAGAGGAATACCAAACTGAATATTGACTTTAAAAACATATCTCGTTATTTTGGTGACACCCCGTATTTTCTCGTCGCTACTACAAACAGAAGCATCACCACTTACAATACAACCACCATTACAAGCCATTACCACCACAACAACAAAACAGCTACTACTACTACTACTACTACTACTACTACCACCAGTGGCGGACTGGGTCTAAAAATATTGGTTGCCAGGCGACTACAACTACAAGGGGGCCCACCCGCAACTACAATGCTGTCATTTATTATTATTATTTGTTAAAAATATTCTTTTCAACTGTCTACAAACACAGCCAGGCTGAAATAATGCATTCTTCCATGAGTAAATAAAAAAATCCTCAAGCTTGAGGGGATGGCCCCCTAAGATACTAACATGGGCCCCCATATATGGATTCTAATGGCGCAGGGGCCCACTTGCCATCGGCCAAGCTGGCAACCTTTACAGTCCGCCACTGACTACTACTACAGCAATTACTGTTAGCCTCTGTGTGGTCGCTCATCATGCCAGAAATAGCAGTTAAATCTCCCCATGCTAGATTTTTAAAAGCAACGGAATAGTCACGGCTGGAATGCCTTTAATTATAGGTCTGACGAATTAAGTTAATCTGGAGCTGTATGGTATCGCCGTCACCACGAGTAACAACGTAGCTACATCAATAGACATGCATATACATACACACAACATGAATGTGTGAGAGGGGGAGGGGAGGAATTGGGGGTTAGAGAAGGAGGGAGGTGGAGAAAGAGAGAGGAGGTGCGTTTGGGACGTTCAGAAATGGTTTTGATTTAAGCGTGAATCAGTAGTGTAATATTTGAAGAAGGTAGCAGAAACAGACAATTGAGACGACTTAGAATAGTGTGTGTGTGTGTGTGTGTGTGTGTGTGTGTGTGTGTGTGTGTGTGTGTGTGTGTGTGTGTGTGTATGTATGTATGTATGTGTGTATAATATTTTATTACTAGCTAGTGATTAAATGTAACTGATAATTAATTAGTTAGTACGAGCTATTACTAACAACACAGTAATTACTAGCTACAGAATAGCAACAACAGCTTATCTGCAAACAGCTGAACGAGAAACAACTTTCGATTGGTGATAGTGCATAAAAAGACAGTGGAGAGCATAAAAATGTGGTAGACTAACCCTAAGGTTGTTATATTTCTAGTAAGAGTGATGGGATTGGTAGTATTGTAATCAATGGGGGCATGTATAGGTACGATGGGTTAGCTGCCGTGTAAGCCGTGTTGGGGGCATACAGAGGTAAGGTGGATAGAGATGTAGTGTAGCTTTAATAATCGTATCTGATCATCATCATTGTTTTAACGTCTACTTTTCCATGGATCAGACAGAATTCGTTCGGGTAGATTTTCTACTGCTGGATGCCTTTCTTGCCGTCGACCTACACCTGTTTCCAGGCGAGGTATTTTCTTCTAGGGCAGGACATGGAAGTTTGGAAACAAATAGCACCGCTAGTATGATGGTGATGCTCGTTTACAACTATCATGAAATATCAAGACAAGGACACACTCACGCGCGCGTGAAGACGCGTGGTCTAGTGGTTAGGGTGTTGCACTCACGACCACGAGATTATGGTTCTGATTCCTAAACCGACTGTACATTGTGTTCTTGAGCAAAACACTTCATTTCACAATGCTCCAGTCCACTCAGCGGTAAATGGGTCGCCCTGCGACGGAATACCCTTCCGATCGGGGGTGTGGGGGGATGTTGGCCTGCCCGTCGAGCCAGCGAGGTTACACCAATCGAAAGCTAAAACGATGAGAAGCGCTAGAAAAGCAGAAAATTTGAAGGCAAAAACTGTGAGAAGCATTAATAAGATCATCGATAGACTGTGTGGAAAATGGTTTCTGATTCGTTGTTTCTGTTTATCGAATGAGTGCGTGATCATAATAAGTATTGACGTCATTTGTTTCTGAGCGAACCTTACAACATGGAAGAAAGCTGAGGAAGGAAAAAAACTATCAGGCTTCCAGAGACAAATTATTGTTCTTTTCAAGAAAATTCGCTTTTCACGAATTTCCGCTTTTCTAGAGACCACCCTGTATGTGTGTGTGTGTGTGTGTGTGTGTGTGTGTGTGTATGTGTGTATGTATGTATGTATGTACAGATAGATAGATAGATAGATAGATAGATAGATAGTTCAAATTTACATAAAAATAAAAAGACGAAGCTAGGTGTAGGAACAACAAGCAGGTGTATTAGTTTGACGCTTGGGAAGAGTGGAAAAGTCTTTTACGTTTCGAGCCTACGCTCTTCGACAGAAAGGATTAAAAGGGGGAAAAATGGAGAAAGAATTAAATACACAAACACATGGGGGGGGGGGTTTCAGCCCGAAGCTATAGAAGGCATGCAAGGGGAATGAACATGATACCACGTGACTGGGAATTAAACTTAACGCCAGAGCAAGACCACCACGTAATAGTACTCCTATATTTTATAACTTTAATAACCACATCTGGTTTCTCTTGCATCTCTACTCTATACTCAGCTTGTAGAAGAAGAGCCACACAGGATCTTATATATCATTTTATAATTAAACTACCAGCTGCCAGTGTTACTCTAATTTTACAAAATTTTACAAAATCATCAGCGGTCTCCTCCAGGCGGATCTATCAAACTCGTGTCAGCTACGGAAAAATTTATGTTTAAACCATGATGGTGGTGGTGGTGATGGTGGTGGTGGTGGCGGTAGTGATGGTGATGCAGCGAATAAGAAAAAAAACGGTGTCAGCAACCACACCTCTTTTAAGCATGGGAATGGCAAACAAAATAGTTGAGTAATAAAAAAAAAATATTATAATAATAATAATAAAAAGCAAGCTTGTATTTGCCTCAAGGTTATAAGAGAATGAGGAAGTTGAAGAGTGACTCTTAGGGTTTGGAATCTATTTTCAATTGTGAAAAATGGAGTGGAGAAAAGTGTTTTAGTGGTAGTCGGAAAGGGGAGTGGGGGGAGAAAACTGAAGTGTCACTCAGAAAGGAGAGTGGAGGAGAAAACTGAAGTGTCAGTCGCTGAGAACAGAGGAATGAATGAAGAAAGTTATGTGTCACTGTGTGGTAGTGGAAAAGAGAGAGAGAGAGATTAGAGCTGTCAAGTGCCACTCAGATTGGGAAGGAGAGAAAGGCACTGAGAGTAGTGAGGGAGAGAGAGGAAAAGGGAGGGAATTTCTAAAGGGGCATGAGGGAAACGAAAGTTAAATATTATTCTTTTCCTTTTTTAAAAAAAATTATTTGTTTCAGTCATATGACTGCAGCCCTGCTGGAGCACCGCCTTGAAGGGTTTTAGTCGAATAAATCGACCCCAGGACTTTTTCTTTTAAGCCAAGTACTTATTCTATCGGTGTCTTTTGCCGAACAGCTAATTACAGGGACGTAAACACACCAACACCAGTTGTCGAACGGTGGTGGGGCGACAACACACACACACATATATATAATATATATAATATATATATATATATACGACGGGCTTCTTTCAGTTTCCGTCTCCCAAATTTAGTAGAAGGAAACTGAAAGAAGCCCGTCGTGTACTACATGTACGTGTCTGTCTCTCACCCCGCTCAATGACTGGTGTTGGTGTGTTTAAGTTCCCGTAACTAGGCATTTCGGTAAAAGCCAAAAAATAAAAGAAATACATATAGGCAGTAATCCCAGCATGGCCAATCTAATGACTGAAACAATATATATATATATATATTATATATATTATATATATATTCGTAATACTAAGCAATAAAGGGTTTAGCAACGAATTGCCTTACCACATACCGAATTTAGAAATAGCAGTCAAAGAGTTATAGCTATTTCTTCTACTAAAAAGGGAGATCTCATATATATATATAAATGAATGTTTTTATATATAATGAACGTGAAATACAGGAAGGGACGAACACGGAACACAGACAAATCATTCGAAGCCTTCAATCTTCAGTCAGACACCGAATCATCATAGCAAATTTCGGCTGTTCAATTCTGATATATATATATATATATATATGTATCGATCGATCGATAGATAAATATGTATAATATATATATAAAATACAAAAAATATATACATACATCATACACACATATATATATATATATATACACACATATATATATATTATACACACACACACACATATATATATATACACACACACATATATATATATTACACAAACACACACACATATAATATACACACACACACACCACACACACACATATATATATATATATACACACACACACACACATATATATATATATATACATACACACACACCACACACATATATATATATATACACACACACACACATATATATATATATATATATATACACACACACACACACACATATATATATATATATATACACACATATATAGATACACAAACACACACATATATACATATACACACACATATATATAGATACACAAACACACACATATATATATATACACACACACACACATATATACATATACACACACACACACACACATATATATATATATACACACACATACATACACATACACGCACGCGCTAGTATGTGTGTGTGTGTGTGAAGAGATAGAGGCGGCGGAGAGAGAGATGTAAGAAATGAATGTTAACGACCCCGACCCTCACAATCCCCAAAATACATTTAACTCTTTTGATATCCACCCGACTGAAACTGGCCCCGGTTCCGTGATACAAATTCTGTTCTGCTATTATCCTTATAACTTTCATCAAAATTCCACGTTCGTTTATGATCCAAACACCAACTTAAATAACGAACATAATTTTTACTAAATTGTTCATCAGTTTCAAAAATAATTCAAAGACGGGTTTGTTTCGAGAGAAATATGGTGACACAAAATTAAAGGCCCCCTCGTTGCACAGAGAAAAATCAAATAGTTTTCTAATAAGGGACCGGCATCAAACATTTAAAATTAGTCCCAACATAAACACACACGTACGTTTTATTATATATATATATATACTCTTTTACTTGTTTCAGTCATTTGACTGCGGCCATGCTGGAGCACCGCCTTTAATCGAGCAACTCGACCCAGGGACTTATTCTTTTTTGTAAGCCCAGTACTTATTCTATCGGTCTCTTTTTGCCGAACCGCTAAGTGACGGGGACCGTAAACACACCAGCATCGGTGTCAAGCAATGCTAGGGGGACAAACACAGACCACACAACACACCACGCATATATATATTATATATATAATATATAATATATATATATATATAACATATATACGACGGGCTTCTTTCAGTTTCCGTCTACCAAATCCACTCACAAGGCTTTGGTCAGCCGAGGCTATAGTAGAAGACACTTGCCCAAGGTGCCACGCAGTGGGACTGAACCCGGAACCATGTGGTTGATAGACAAGCTACTTACCACACAGCCACTCATATATATATATATATATATAATTTACATAACACTAAAAGCTCAATAGGGTCTTTTCGTCCCTTTAAATAATTATATATATATATATATATATAGATAGATAGATAGATATATACGTATGTATGTATGTATGTATGTATGTATAGAACACGTTAGGTAGGTATGTGTGTTGACTAGATCTGAGCAATAAGAACAGGAAGATGACTGATTATAACAATGATAATCATTAGTTAATAACAATTGTAGCTGAGTGTTTTTGTCAGTTAAAATGTAATAAAAATTCCTAGCATAAAAAGCGCAGCTGAGGACCAAGTGTTCATTTGAAAATGCTCCACATAGTTTTGCATAACAATTGTTTTGTGAGTTTTTTTTTATTACATAAATGAATGTTGTATTAAATATTCGCACGTATATGTAATCAGTAATGTGTGTGTGTGTGTGTATATATATATATATATATATATATTCGTGAGTTCTTGTGTTTGGAAATAAATCTATGAGTGCGGTGTGTGTGTGTGTATCATGACACTCCGTCGGTTGCGACGACGAGTGCGCTGCCCTAACCACTGGGCCATTGCGCCTCCACTCTCTATTTATATATATATATTATTGTCTAAACGCAGTGTTTTTCAAAATTTTTTGCTGAAGCGGAACCCCAAGGAAACATTCCACTGGGCTCGAGGAACCCCTGTGCAATAATTTAATTGCCTTATGCACACATATCTGCACAAGAGAATTAAAAATTACTGTCGATTTTAGCATTTTTGTAACTTCTTGCGGAACCCCTGGACTGTACTGGCGCGGAACCCTGGTTGAAAACCACTGGTCTAAACGTGTGTGTGGGTGTGTAAGAGTATATGTATTTACACACGTATATGTGTGTGTTTGTGTGTGCTTATGTTTAAAAAGCAATATCTGCGTGTGTATGCGTGTTTTGGCTGTTATTCTCCTATTTCACTCCTCTACAATATGCATGTGGTGTGTAAGAAGACACTCCTGACATGTTAAAAGTAGGTTTTTATTTACCTCCTTTTTGTAGTGTTTCTTTTTTTTTTATTTTTAGTTTTTTCATAGTTATGTCACGACTTGTAAGCCCCACAACCACCACACCCCATATCCTCTCCCTCATCCTCTTCCCTAAAATTTAATTCATATATATATATATATACACCATTTTGTTCTGGTGTCCGCTGAATTTTCCTCTAGAGAACATTCTTTTATTTGTAGTTTGATCGTAGGTGATCTACTTCTAGCATACGGCTGACCACCTAGTGGTTTTTTAGCCCTTTAAATAACACACACAACACACACACATATATATATATGTATATATATTATATATATATATATATATATATATATATATATATATAATATAGGCGCAGGCGTAGCTCTGTGGTAAGAAGTTTGTTTACCAGCCACCTGGTTCCGGGTTCAGTCTCTCTGCGTGGCACCTGTGGAAAGTATTTTCTACTGTAGCCTCAAGCTGACCGAATCTGGATTTGCTGGAGGGGAACTGAAAGAAGCCCGTCGTGGGGGTGGGAGGAGAAAGACAGACCGTCGCTTGACAACCGGTGTTGGAGTGTTTACGTTCCCGTCACTTAGTGTTTCGGCAAAACGGATCGATAGAATAAGCACCAAGTTTTAAAAGAAGTTAAAGTGCGGGGATCGAATTGGCTGGAGTCTACTGACCGAAGCAAAAGATAACAGATATATAATCTCTTTCCTCTCCCCACCCTTTTTAAGTGTCATCGTCACCATCGGCTCCTCTAACAATATGAAAACAAAATACGAAGATTTTTAACTGAAGTGATTTCATGTTGAGTCTTGATTGTGACAGCAAACTATCTCTAACTCACCACCACCCCTATACATTGCAAATTACGTGACAATGACGGAGCCTCACTACCTGGTCACCACAGATGCTAGAAATGGCAGCTAAGTCTCCATATCACAAATAGGTGGTGGGCCCCAACTCGTTGGATAATGTAGTCCAAGATCCCCTGCACATAACGATGGCTTGGTCACTGCTGGTGTGCCTTTCGTCATAAAAAAATCGATTCAATCAGGGTGAATTAGGGCTAAAGAAAATCGATGTAGGGATGTCGTCAGGACAACCAATAACTATTGGAAACACCCACCACCTGGGTCGAGTCTCTACAGGGTCGCTCGACTAGCTAGAAATGCCAACTAATTCTCCCTCCAAAAACCCCACTCTACTCTTTTTTGGTACATGAAAAGGGGGTAAAAGATACACACGTGTGTCCTGACTCAAGGGCCGAGAGTTTGATAAGTACCAGAAACGAAACTATCAGCTCTTGAGTCACTTTGTAACTTCTGCCGATTAAAAATTCGAACAGATATACTCATATAACCGAGTTCGTTCGCTCCTGTTTATTCTAAACACACATTCTAGATATTCTTGATCCATATACCACATGGTTCTGGGTTCAGTCCTACTGCGTGGCACCTTGGGTAAGTGTCTTCTATTACAGTCTCGGGCCGGCCAAAGCCTTGTGAGCGAATTTGGTAGACGGAAACTGGAAGAAGCCCATCGCATATATGTGTGTGTGTGTGTTTGTCCCCCTACCATCGCTTGATAACCGATGATGGTGTGTTTACGCCCCAGTAACTTCGCGGTTCGGCAAAAGACCGACAGAATAAGTCCTGGTTTCAAGTTGTTCGACTAAAGGCGGTGCTCCAGCATGGCCGCAATCTAATGACTGAAACATAAAAGAATGTGAGTATATATGTGCGTGTGTGTGTGTATACACACACACACACACACATATATATATATATATATATATATAAAGAAGAGAATGAGAAGCAGGTACGGTAGTGTGGTTAAGAAGCTTCCTTTACAACCGCGTGATATCGGGTTCGGTCCCACATTGTGACCCTGTGAGTGAATTAGATAGACGAAACTCTGTCGTGTGCGTGTTTTCCTGCCTTCCAGCTGCTTAACAACAGGTGTTGGTCGTGTACTTAGCAGTTCGGCAAAAGTGACCGACATAATCAATACCAGACTTTAAAAGAAAAAATAAGAATTGGGGTCGTATCGATTTGATCGAACTGGACCTTCCGGGCGGTGCCCCAGCGTGGCCGCTGTCCAATGACAGAAACTATACACACACACGTGTGTGTGTGTGTTTATATATGTACAGAGAAACCTACCTGTTTACATATATGTATAAAATGTGTGTGTGTGTGTGTGTGTGTGTGTGTGTGTGTGTGTAGAGCCAGAATGTATAATTGACTTAAACAGCCTGTCGTCTGCATCCTAAATGAGCTGAGAGAATATTTATTCTAGTTGTTTGTATTTACGAATTCATTCATTTATACCGTCGTCACAGAGCTTTCACTGTTGACTTTCATTATTATTTTTTTAATTGGCCATTTATAATATAAATTACCTCCAATCTATATAACACATTTCTTTACTGAACAGTTAAGGTCGCCCACCACCACGAACACATACAAACCCACACCACAACAACTGTAGTTTGCAGTTAGTGTTATAAATACACGAAGGAGTGGGGGGTTAGATATCTGTGTGGAGCGATGTAATGTTGTAATGTAATAGGTATGCAGGAAGACCATAAGTCAATGATAGTTTGTATGAAACTTAAAACACCCTGTTGTGTAAAATATTGACTCAGCACTGATTCATGGATTTTTTAAATTAGTCACAGGCCACGGTGCTTTTTATACACACACACACCTCTCTTTCGCTGATCACACACACTGACACACATACACATATATGTTTTTTTACACACACACACATATATATGTATGTGTATGTATATATGTATATATATATATATATATAGTAAGTTGCTTACCAACCACATGGTTCCGGGCCCAGTCCCACTGCGTGGCACCTTGGGGAAGTGTCTCGGGCCGACCAAGGCCTTGTGAGTGGATTTCGTAGACGGAAACTGGAAGAAGCCAGTCGTGTATGTGTGTGTATGTATGTGTGTGTGTATATATATATATAATATATATATATATATATATATATATATATATATGTGTATGTGTGTGTGTGTGTGTGTGTGTTTTTACTTGTTTCAGTCATTTTGACTGCGGCCATGCTAGAGTACCACCTTTAGTCGAGCAAATCGACTCCAGGACTTATTCTTTGTAAGCCTAGTACTTATTCAATTGATTTCTTTTGACGAACCGCTAAGTTACGGGGACGTAACCACACCAGCATCGGTTATCAAGCGATGTTGGTACACACACACACATACACGACTAGCTTCTTCCAGTTTCCGTCTACCAAATCCACTCACAAGGCCTTGGTCGCCCCGAGACACTTGCCCAAGGTACCACGCAGTGGGACTGAGCCCGGAACCATGTGGTTGGTAAGCAACCCACTTACCACACAGCCACTCCTACGCGGATATATATATATATATATATATATATATATATATATATATATATATATATAACAACTACAGAAAGAGGGTTTTAGTTTACATACAATAAATACGTAAATAAATTTAATGTTGACTGTCGGAAATAAAAGAGTATTCGATACAAAGTAGAGATTAATATTTTATTTGGGTCAAGTTAGTCTCTTGCTACTCGGAGTTTCACCTGTCAATGTACAGGGATTTCAATCGTAACTTATTATTTCACATTAACCTAGACCCCGAAGAATGGTGCGATTCCTAACCTAGTTATTAAGGATGTTGCTTTTCTTTCTTTTTAAGTTGTGGTCGACAAACATTAAATATTCTGAACATATGAATAGAATATGACTCAATTTTTTTTATCCAATTCTATATTTAAGAGATGGGGAATTATTTACATTATTTACATTTGGCGGATATTTGTCCTCATCTTGTTTGTTGTTAACACGACGTTTCGGCTGATATACCCTCCAGTCTTCATTAGTTGTCTTGGGGAAATTTCGAACCTGGGTTCCCAATCCTAAGGTATTTTTCGATGTCATTATGATTATTACTATTCTCATTATTCCGGTCACTGTCTAGAATCGATTTCGGAATCTTGGGGTTAGTAGCCCGCGCTCTTAACCACTATGCCCACGGGCATATGGCATAGAGGTTAAGAGCGCGGGCTACTAACCCCAAGATTCCGAGTTTGATTCCAGACAATGACCTGAATAATAATCATCGAAAAATACCTGCGGAATGAGAACCTAAGTTCGAAATTTCCCCAAGACACCTGATGAAGGCTGGTGGGTGTATCAGCCGAAACGTTGTGTTAACAACAAACAAGATGAGGACAAATATCCGTGAAATGTAAATAATGCTCAATTTTTTATGTTCTTTATCAATTTTGTTAACTAGATATTTTCATTAAATTTCTTTAATGATTTCTTATTGAAAAGAAACGAACGAATTATTGCTTATAAGTCAAGGAAATTTAAAAGTATATTTTAAAATTTAATTTTAGAAATTTATATGATAAGAGGTCGATAAGTTTATCAACGATTCCATGAAGAGCTTCAATGACATAAGACGTTTGCCGGACCCAGTTTTGAAGGAGGACAGGCGTGCAGTCTCGCCCTCTGCCACCCAAAACCCTCAGGAGTAACACAAAAAAAAATAAAAAAATAAAATACATTGCTCAACTTAGTTCACCAGTTACACATAACTGACATATTTTGATTACGTCCATTGGATTAATTAGTGATTGCACAACTAATGACATAAATTTTAAAGCTGGAAAGGATAAGCGAAAGAAAAAAGGTAACCATAAGAGTCTGGAATTTGGCCCCGGGGGGTGGGGGGGTGTTCGTTATTTTGTTTGTTTTGTAAGTCGGCATATGTACGGATGTGTAGTTTAAGAAGCTCGTTTTGCAATCGAATGTTTTCTGGTTCAGTCCCATTGTATGGTACCAAGGGTAAGAGGCTTCTGATGTAACCCCGGCCCGACCAATGTCATGTGAATGAATTTGGTAAAAAGAAATTGTTTGGAAGCACGTTGCACGCGTGCGGAACCCCCTAATTTGGGAGGGGGGCTTAAAATTTTGAAAAAAAGCTTGGATCTTTTCGGTTTGAACGGCAGTTTTTAACATAATTTGTAGGTAACTAAAAAATTTTAAACTTCGTATACTGGTAGAATGTGTTTATAAAACATCTTTTTCTCTTGGCTTTATTGAGAAAATTCTATAGTTTGTAAGATATTTGGTCTTTAATTTCTTGCATTTCGGCAATTTTAACCAATCAATGACCGTCTATTGAGGTGAAAACATTCTGTGCCGTATGAATATGTCCCTCGTTTAAGAAATAGATTGGGTTTATTTACATTTGTGAAGAAAAAAAGATACTCTTCCCCCCACCCCTAATCCTAAAACAGATCGATACTAGGGTCATAATTGTGGGTGACAATTTCATATGACACCGCTAGAAAAAACTGCCGTTCAAACTGAAAAAATCCAAAAGGTTTTGAAAGGGATTATAATACTATCCATGTATAAGAAACTCACATATTTTTTAAACCTAATTTTTGACAAAAAAAAAAGGGTTTGTTATACACATTAAAATACGGTATATCACGAGTGTGTTATGTTTATTCCCCCACCATCGCTTGACAACCAATCTTGGTCTGTTCAGGTCCTTGTAACTTCGCGATATAAAGTCCCGATATAATAAGTATTAGACTTTAAAAGGAAAATAAGTGCTGGGATCGTTTTTTTTTAACCCAAAGACTGAAACAAGCAGATGACAAAATATACATCCAGAAATGAAAGCTTGTTTTCTTCTGAACATCAAAAACGGTGCGGTGTAGCATGTGATCTACAGCAACTTAAATCTAGACCAGCTGAAAATGTTATAAATTTGCAATTATAATTAGAGGAGTGAGTTAAACAAGGAGTTCATAGCATCGGAGAAATTCTACTGCAGCTTCTTCGTCTCGTATAACCTGTGTGTAAAATTCTTTTGCTCTCATCTCGACTTCTTTCAACGGTCTCAGGACTAAAAATGTTTAAATAAAAAAGTTTTTTTTGGGTTTATATACCAAACCAACCGGAAATCGAGTTAATAGATAAATTTTAAATGTTGATCAAAACCTTGGTGTAGATCACAAACTATACCATTTGAACAAATGTAAATCACAAGCTATACCAGAAATATATATGTAGATCACATACTACACTGGCACCTCAGAAACTTTCTAAGGTCATGAAATGCATTTTCTGTAATAGTTTACAGGACGAGGTGGTATTTAAATTTGTGTATGATGAACAGAAGAGAATGCTGATGTTGGGAGCTGCGCTGCCATAAATATTAATTCCAGAATATCAAGAGTGAACAGCGTCTTCAGTGCAACAGTTCCATGTTATCTTGAGCTACAGAATATCTATTCAAAGAATGATTACATGTTTAAGCAAAATATCACGGCAGAATGTGTGAAGACATTGTCCATGCAACGACAAACTCACTGGTCCGACCAGGAAGGGTACTGTGACCTCACAAAAGGATTAGTTGACTGGTTAATCAGGGATAAACATATTCACACAAATCCCTTTCTTCTTCTTTCTTATATCATATTTTATTCAAAATCTGAAAGCACCATCGTGTTCAAAAGATTTTTATATTCTGAGTATTAGAACAAATACTCTATTCTAAAATTGATTCTATAATTATCGATACAATTAGCCAACCAATATCGATAAGAAAAAAGGGGCATAAAACATTAAAGATTACTCTCTGAATAAGAAATTGCCGTGATTACTTTGTTTATTTCTATTTTTATTGTTTGTTTGTATGTATGTTTTTTTACTTGCTTCAGCCATTAGACTGCGGCCATGCTGGGGTACTGCCTTGAAGAATTTTAGTCGACTGAATCGACCCCCGTTACTTATCTTATTTTAAGCCTGGTGTTTATTCTATCGGTCTCATTTAATGAACTGCTACATTACGGGGATATAAACACACCAACACCGGTTGTCAAGTGGTGGTGGGGAACAGACACAAATATAAACACACACACATAACGGGATTCTTTCAGTTTCGGCCTACGAAATCTACTTACAAAGCTTTGGTCGGCCTGGGGCCACTGTAGAAGACACTTGCCCAAGGTGCCCCGCAGTGAGACTGAACCTGGAACCATGTGGTTAAGAAACAAACTCCTTACCACACAGCCACACCTAAACGTTCTTGCAGAGAGGGAGCACATAATAATAATAATAATAATAATAATAATAATTATCATTATTATTACTGGTATTAAAGACACGACTGTACAACTATGTTCTGGCTTAATCATTCTTTTTAAAATTAATATTAAGGATAAATTAATTCAAGAATATCAACCCCATGATTCTGAGTTCGATTCCAGGCAGTGACCTGAATAACAACAACAACATAGAAAAACACCTTAGAAATAAGAACCCAGGTTCGAAATTTCCCCCAAGACACCCGATGAAGACTGGAGGGTATATCAGCCAAAACGTTGTGTTAACCACAAACAAGATGAGGACAAATATCCGTCAAATGTAAATAATGTAATATTAAGGATTTTTCATATTTCAAGACGTTCTTAAATCCATTAACCAATAAACATCTCAAGACCGTCTCTACCTCTTTAACAGAATGAAGTGATGATAATGCCATTCGCAAAGGATCATATTGTTAATTGATAAAAGTTTTTTTTTTTAAATATCGATCTGGTTTATCCCAAACATATAAACAATCTTTCTCTTAAATATCTGTTTATATTTTGTAAACTGAAATTGGGGACAACTGAAAAATTACCTATTCCATATTTGGAATAAAAAAAGTTTAAACATGACGTCATACAATACAATTTCCGACGTTCGTTTTCACGCAGAAACAAATTCTAAATACTTGAAAATTAAGTGGATAGAAGAGGTACAGAAATGGTTTAATATAAACTCTATAATATATTCATCGTTTCCAAGCTGCGATAGGCACACAATATTGTCAGTCTGCATATTGCTCGCACATATATACACTATGGTCTCTGAATAAGTGTCATTTATATATACACACACACACTTAATGATATAGCACAAGCATTTAATCATTATAAAATCAATCATTTGTGATTATTCAGCAAGAAATTGTGGGACACTCATCCGTCCTCTGACCACGGGAGAGTCCATAATAGTGTTAAATTACGAGTGTAAAAACACACACACATACGCACACACACAAGCAAACAAAGATAACGACGGTCCTTGTACAATTTCCGTCTGTCGAACAAAAGTCATTGGACGGTTCGAGGTTCTACGAGAAAACACTTGAGTAAGGTGCCGCGAAGCGGAACCGGAATTACGTAGATGAGAAGCGAATTCCTTAATCACGCAGCCATACCCGCACCTCTCTCTCTCTCTCTCTTTCTCACACACACACAGGGTATTTTATAGTGTATACGTCGCGCTACTTTATAGATGATTTAACAGAAAATGAACTGAGGTGCGACTTTTACTTACTATATAAGTATAGATGATGGATGGATGGATGGATGGATGGATTATATATATATATATATATATATTATATATAATATATATATATTATATATACACACACATACAGATATGTATACACACACACATACAGATATATATATGTATGCATGTGTATATACATACATATATACTCTTTTTTTATATTTGTTTCAGTCATTTGACTGCGGCCATGCTGGAGCACCGCCTTAATGGGTGTTAGTCGAAGAAATCGACACCAGAACTTCTTTGAAAGCCTAGTACTTATTCTATGGGTCTCTTTTGCCGAACTGCTAAGTTACTGGGAGGTAAACATACCAACATCGGTTGTCAAGCGATGGCAGTGGGACAAAGACAAACACACACGCTCAAACATATATATATATATAATGGGCTTCTTCCAGTTTCCATCTACAAAATCCATCCACAAGGCTTCGGTCGGCCTGAGGCTATAGTAGAAGACACTTGCCCAAGGTGTGTGTGTGTGTATACATATATATATATATATATATGCGTTACTTTACAACCCTAGGCCTTGCGGCCCCAAGGCCCTTTTTCGTTATGTGTATAATTGATTCATTGTGTTTGTTTTCGTAATTATCCTGTACGTTCTTTAGCTATTCCCAAAGGCTTCTCGCCGATGGCGCCACCAAGAGAGTAATATCACCATTTAAGGCGCAAAACTGTTTTCCTTTCGGTTTTGACTGATGAGGAATTAGCTATGCAGTATATCTGTCTATATATATATATATATATATATATATATATATATATATATATATATAGTGTGCGTGTGTAAACAGAGTTAGCGGTTATAGTAACCGACTAAGGGATAAAATATCCGTATATACTATCGGTATCCGTTACCCATATGATCCTCCGGCATTGGTGTGCAGGCACACTATATACGAAGAGTGCAGATAACAACAGAATAAACAAGAGTTTATCAGGAACCAATGCAAATATTTAGAAAATGGAGAAAACCTCAGATTAACAAACACATTAATTGGACCACATTTATAGCTTAATTTTTTATACAAAGCATGACATAACAAAATAGGTGACGGGGACATTAACACACCAACATCGGTTGTCAAGCAATGCTAGGGGGACAAACACAGACACACAAACATACAGGCACACACACATACATATATATATACATATATATGACGGGCTTCTTTCAGTCCCCGTCTACGAAATCCACTCACAAGGCTTTGGTCGGCCCGAGGCTATAGTAGAAGACACTTGCCCAAGGTGCCACGCGGTGGGACTGAACCCGGAACCATGTGGTTGGTAAACAAGCTACTTACCACACAGCCACTCCTGCGCCTATATATATATAAATGCTGAAAGCTTAAGAAGTTCGATATTCACAACCACGAATTTCCGAGCTTGCTGCGTGTCAGCCTTTATTTTGCGAATGAAACTAGACAAACGGTAACTGGCCATAACCATACGCTGTGAATCGTTCATGTTTTTATTCAAAACGTACACCGTTCTCACCCACCCTGCTAATTGCACTAAAGGTGCATGCGACAGTGGATTGTTCACTCACTTATTACATTAACGACTCAGGTGTTCGAACAACGAACTCGTCCTCGAGGAACAACGGACATTCCTCGTTACCACTAACATACCTAAGCTCATCTATCTATCTAATATATAAAGAGTGTCAATTCTAGGATACAATTGAAGAAACTAACCAATAGCATTCAACCCGGATAATAAACAAGACTGCACCTGTGTGTGTGTGTGAGAGAGAGAGAGAGAGAGAGAGAGAGAGAGAGAGAGAGAGAGAGAGAGAGAGAGAGAGAGAGAGAGAGAGAGAGGAAAGACGTTAGCTGCCGGTACTTCGGAGATCCAAAATGGGCCCTACAACTACCTCGAATGTCTGGTTAGAGGAGATGAGGCCAAAAAAGCAACCTCATTCGATCTTACTAAATCATCTGAGGCCCTTATATATACACGAAGGGGTGCTGAAAATTTCCTGGCTTTGAGCAAGAGAAAATACAGGAGGATCAGTTAATTATAATCTTATTCAACATATTTCCCTCTCAGATTCACGCCGCACTTACTGCAGCGGTTTTTCTAAAACCCTGTAAGAAGAACTCGGAAGGTTGGGCCTCCAACCAGACCTTTCGCGACTCCCTTAAAGCCAGGAACTTTTCAGCATCCCCCTCGTTTGTGTGTGTGTGTATGTGTGTGTGTGTGAGTGCGCACTGAATCAGAGAGGGGGCAAGGAGGAGAGTAAAGGTAACGGCATCCAGAAACAAACAAATGAATAAAACAAAGCAAGATAACCTAATGAGAAACAAAATAAAATAATTTTTAAAAGATTTACTTTGTTAGAATATTATGATATACAACATATTGTGATATTATTATATAGCATTGTGTAAAGAATGAGATATACATAGCAGTGTTGTATTAATATCATATTCTATTGTCTGCTATTGTTCTATAAAGATGTATAAATTTGATAGTTCCTTTCTCGAAATATTATTACAACTACCAGGACGACAGTGACGACGACGACCACCACCACCACCACCACAATGGCGATCCTCACCCCTTACTCCCCACCCCCACACTCTTACCATTTAGTTATATATCTGTATTTATATCTCAGGGTTTATATTTTTGATGTAAGTTCCGTGTCTCATCGCATTATTCGCAGAGACCCAAGCACGCACACACACACGCACACACACACACACACACACACACACACAAGCGCGAACATTCCATCTCAAAGACAGCGTGTTTGGAACTAACATTGGTCTCTTGAATATTGTGTTTGTGTGTATGACTGGCTTGAAATAGAAACTTACACCCCACCTTAAAGGTCACAGTGGGTAAAGTAGCCGACTAGACTCACAAAACGATAAGACCACTCTTGGAGCAACTTTGATTTTAAAAAAACATACATATAAACACATACATAACATTAAAACCATTTGATACCAATTCGCCTACAGACTTCCAATTTAGACCTATTTAAATTAAAACTTTTCATCAAAATTCCATGCTAATTTATATTCCAAACACTAGATTGACAATGACAAAAGCTATTTTACAAATTTTTGCCTCATTAATTTCACAATAATTCGGAAGAAAGGCAGTTTATTTCAACCGAAATATGGGTAGAAAAGGATTAATAAAATAAGCGAAAGTCACAAATATATGTTTCTCTGCAATGGGTGTTCGTCAAACAATAAACAAAACAAATTCTTTTTACGTATATGCTTCTCAAGAGCAATGAAGAAAAATGAAAAGGAAGACTCGCAACAAAAGTAGTTTGAACAGGAATATTGGAAGAGTTTACTTAGTAAAACAACAAATAAATTGTATGCAATTTTCACATGCAAACTTCAGCAATGCTCGTTCTTTAAAGATTAAACTGAATTCTCTTCAGGCAGATAATAAAGTTGCTTCTTTTTCTATTTTCTCAATTTTCCATTTGGTGAAAATAGTTTTCAAAAAAATTAAGTAAATGGTATTGAAAAACGATATTAAATATATATAATTTTAATGAAGTTTTAATGGTTATTGTCAAACCGTTAAAATGATTTTTTTACGGTGACTAGAAGTTAATTTGGCGTGACTGGCGGGTATATGTGTGTGCCTTGGCACACGCTTAGCATGTGAATGCATACATAATATACAAACTCATTCAGAGAAAAGCGTGTTGCATGAAATTCATATACATGTATGAGAATCGTTATACGTAAGCACCAAACGTTTTACGTGTGAACATTGAAGAGTGTGGTCGACACACAATATTAGATTCTAGTCTAGATAGGGGAGCTGAGAGAGAGAGAGCTCTAGCAAAAGTTTAAAGTGTGGATTTAGCGGTCAATTATGGCAACAGTATAAATACAGATGCACATACGCATGGGTTACCCTTATAACCCCTATCTTACTTTGTACTATATATAAATATATACACAGACAAAGTGCAACCGTCAATTGTAAGCAAGTATAACCAAGACTTGTTTAAAGGTGTCAGCCACACGCACGCATAGGTTCTCTTTAAACGTCCCTATTGTGGTGCAGCGGAGATGGGTGAAGAGGGCCGCACAGGCACTTCACAGGAACTCATTTACAGCTGCATAGAACGGAACAAGATGAAATGAAGGACTTTACTCAACGCGCAGCCCGGTCCAGAGATCGAACCCATAAACCTAAGATCATGACAGGCCCAACATCATATATATATATATATATATATATATATATTATATATATATATATATATATATATATATATGGTGTGTGTGTGTATACACACACACTTTTCTACTCTAGGTACAAGGCCTGAAATTTTGGGTGAGAAGGAAGTTGATTAGATTGATCCCAGTACGCAACTGGTACTTAATTTATTGTCCCCAAAAGGATGAAAAGCAAAGTCGACCTCGGCGGGATTTCAACTCAGAACGTAAAGACAGACGAAATACCGCTAAGCATTACGCCCGGCGCGCTAACGTTTCTGGCAGCTCGCCTTTTATATATATATATATATAGCGTCGGATACAGTACAATGTGGTAATCGCCCTGCCTTTTTACGTTCAAATTTCGGCGGGGACAACTCTGCCTTTCATCCTTTCGGGATCGATAAGCAAAATACAAGTGCTGCACTGGAGTCGTTCCTTGTTTTTCCATGCCTCAATCTTACAGGAAGAAACCAGCTGTCATAAGATCGAGACCGATAAGAGCTCTCTTACATCTCTTCCCACTCGGTTTCAAAATGTGCAGGATACGCAGGGTGTCACGGCAGCGTCTTCACCATCACCGCCGACTCTAATCAACGAGATGGCCACACATGGCGTGACAAAGTGTAAATGACGGCAGCAGACTCAGCCATTTACACGTCAAATATCGATGAGCAAGATCTTTCAGTTCATAATCGAACACAGAGTTCATTGACGAATTCATGTATGTATGCATACACACACACACACAAATATAGATATATATATTATATTATATATACATATATAATATATCATTATATATATATATATAATATATACATCATACAATATATATATATATTATATCCCTATACATATATATACTATATGTATGTGTAAGAAAGCATAATACATATATATATATATACATACATAATGCGTATAGATGCATGTGTATATGTGGTGTACGCTGCAATTTTCCCGCCCCAAGGGAATTTCTGCACAACTTTATTACGCGCTATTATTATTCACACATAGCTTATATACACTTGCATCGTTTGAGCAACTTCGTAAAAATGAGTTCGAGATTTCTCAATGCTTTCAAAATAAAGAGCCAGCCCCCCCTCCACACACACATACAGATGTCTATTTCTATGTCGTACGCGTGTTACAGTACACTCTACGCTAATTCACGTGCAAACTGCAATCACACAGCTGTGTACCTGAACAGCTACACACACACAAGTCAGTAAGTGCATACTATAGATGCAGACACAGGTGTAAGTGCATATCACTCACACACGCGCGCGCGCGCAATTATGAGCACATTACAATAGCTAAGTTAGTATATGCTATATATATATATATATATATATATATATATACACACACACACACACACAAACACACATACACAGAAACAGCCGATACGACCACAATCAAGATGACAAGAAAAAAACAGACGTAGAAGACAAGCGAACACGCATGCATACACGTACGCGCATGTAAGCGCACGAGCACATCAAGTTAATACTGCAGTAGTAGTAGTAGTAGTAGTAGTAGTAGTAGTAGTAGAAGTAGATGTAACGTTATTACGAGTAGCAGTATGGCGGCGAGCTGGCAGAATCGTTAGCACGCCGGGCGAAATGCTTAGCGGTGTTTTGTCTGTCTTTTTACGTTCTGAGTTCAAATTCCGCCGAGGCCGACTTTGCCTTTCACCTTTACTGGGTCGATAAATTAAGTACCAGTTGTGTACTGGGGTCGATCTAATCGACTGGCGCTCCCTCTCCCAAAATTTCGGGCTCTGTGCCTGGAGTTGAAAAGAGTATTGGCTGTAGTGTAGTGTAATTGCAGTAGTAGTAGTAGTAGTAATAGTAGTAGTTAATGATTATAACAGTAGTGGCAGTGGTAGTGGTTGGTGGTAGTAGTACTAGTTGTTGTAGTGCCTGTAACAGTAACAATAAAGGTAGTAGAGTTGTTGTTGCGGTGGTAGTTGGCAGTGAAGGTTGTGGTGGTGGTGGTGGTAGTAACGGCAGTAGTAATGAAAGTGATTGTAATGACAGCGTTGGTGGTCGGAATTATAGTACAGGTGTTAGCAGTGGTGGTGGATTTTGAAGTAATAGTATAGGCGTTGGTGATTGTGGTGGTAACAACAACACAAATAGCGTAGCTTGCCAAAAGACAACACAAACACATTCATGCACAACAGAGAACAGATGCATACAACAATACACGCACACACACGCAATACGCGCACACACGTACACAAAATGCACAGATGCACACACAATACACAGATATATAACCACACAATAAGTGCGCGCGCGCGCAACGCTGGTGTCAGCGAGTACAAACTGACAAGAATTTTACTTCTGAAAACTGTCTTTTCTTTTAACAAATGATGACGACGGTGATGCTGGTGGTGGTGCGGCGGCGGCGGCGGCGGTTGCTGCTGCGAGAAAGTGCAAGGAACTCAAGCTGCACAGCAGTAACAACAACAACAACGGCAGCAGCACAGCAGCAGCAGCAGCCGGTAAACGGTCGCGAAACCGAACTAAACACAGCAGATTAGAAAGAAAGAGGAGAGAGAGAGATGAGAGAGACAGAAACAGAGA
>NC_043005.1:27491444-27518944 GCF_006345805.1 Octopus sinensis
AACAAGTAAAAGAATAAAAGAAAGAATACTTATAAATATATATATATGATAGACCGTTAGCTCCTACACGCATTTTTTTCCTCCTGTTTTTTTCTGTGTATCTTTTTTCTGTCAAAGAGCGCGTAGGCTCGAAACGTAAAACACTTGTTCTATTTCTATTCTCTATTACATTTGTTTGTTTGTACTCACCTGCCTTCGTCCGTTTCCCGTTATAGTATATATATATATATATGTATATTCTCTCATATATGTGTTGTTATATCTATATATATATAATATATCCGTATATACATATATACAACACATATATATATATATATATATATATATATATATATATAGGAGAGGGAAAGAGGCAGACATCAACTTCCTTTCCCTGTATGTACACATATATGCGTGTGTATACAGACACACTCTATATACATAGAGACAGACAGCGCGCGGTGTGTGTGTTGTTATATATATATATAAAATATATATATATATATATATATATATATATATATACCTGTGGGGGGGGGTTGTAAAACGTGACACAAAGGAGTATTCGATTCTTCAAGCTGAAAACAAAAATAGCAATTAACGAAAGCAACAATGACAACCACCCCCCCACAACACATCCCATCATCATCATCATCATCGTTGACACCAACTATATAACAGCCAATAGCTCCATCCAGTACAACACCTAATTAAATAATAAACACTTCTGGAAAATCGGTGTGCTTGGAGTGGAGGGGCGGGGCGGGAGAAGGTAGAGCAAAAAACAGAGTTGGTGGCGAGGAGGGCGAATTCACACACACACACACACACACACACACACACACACACACACACACAGAGTGGGTCGAGGAGTAGGATGTATGTGAAATAACACGTGTCATAAAAAAAAAACGTGTGCGCATGTATGTATATATATATATATATATATATATATATATATATAGATAGATAGATAGATAGATAGATAGATAGATAGATAGATACACACACCTATACATCAACAGTATGCATATATTTGGGTTTCTACATATACGCATGTACATATGCGTATATATATATATATAATATATATATATATAGATATATATATACACATATATATATACACACACATATATATATACACACACATATGCATATATACAGACACACACCTATACGAATAGATCAACTGTGCATATGACTGTGTATGAGTTAGTATGTGTGTGTATTTATATATATATGTATTTATATATGTATATGTATATAAATAATAAATAAAACATGCATATATACATACATATATGTACATACTTACATCTATATGTATATATACATGCATATATATGAGTACAAATAAACGTAGAACACAACGAGAAACGAAAACACACACACATATATATATATTATATATGAGAGAGAGAGAGGTGAGTGTAGTAACTACCAAAATCGACGGTGACATATTCTGCCTTTTCAATAACTTAAAAAGTACCTATTTTAACGTGTATAAGGAACCCCTTTTTGTCAAAAATTAGGTTTAAAAAATATGGGAGTTTCTTATACATGGATAGTACTATAATACCTTACAAAACCTTTTTTCCAAATTTTAAGCCCCCCAAATTAAGGGCTTCCTTTATACACGTTAAAATATGGCAAAAACGATCCGTCAGTGTTTCAATGAAGTAAGAGACATTTTGAAAGTATCTTAGCGGTAACAGCTTTCGATGTCAAGGCAACGCAAAAAGAGAGAAGCAGATGGATATATATATATATATATATAAATATATACATGGAGAGAGAGAGAGAGAGAGAGAGAGAGAGAGAGAGAGAAGAGAGGCGCATACATACACACCGCCACCACTAATTTTAATATGAATATTCTTACTGCCTACATTTTAAACTGGTCCGCTACATAGACCATGTGGAGGCACATGGCCTAGTGGTTAGAGCAGCGAACTCGCAGTCGAGGGATCGCGGGTTCGAATCTCAGACCGGGCGGTGCGTGTGTTTATGAGCGAAACACCTAAGCTCCACGAAGCTCCTGCAGAAGGTAATGGCGAACTTCTGCTGACTCTTTCGCCACAACTTTCTCTCACTCTTCCCTCCTGCATCTTGCAGGTCACCTGCGACAGACCAGCGTCCCGTCCAGGTGGGGAACCTATACGCCATGGAAACCGGGAAGCCGGCCCTTATGAGCCAGGCATGGCTCGAGAAGGAACAAACAAAAACAGAGACCATAGATATCTATAATCTGCGCGATCGACTTACGATGAGGCTCACGGACCAAGAAAGGCTGCAGGGGCTAGATTAGCTCGCTAATCAAGTAGCAATAGACGGGGGATAATTGTCAACAACTGGTGGTGAGGCGCCTTGAAGAGGGCGATTAAATACGAGTCGATAACCTTTATTAAAAAGCTAGTCAGAGAGAGAAACTGATTAAAACAAATTAGATGAGACGATTAGCAAAAGCATTGATATCGACGAACTAGCAGTAAGAATGGCAGTTGATCATTTCTTTACCGTAAAACATAAATGCTATGTTGTCATAGTTAGTGCTCATGCGTGAAAACATGAGTGAACAAAAGCAGTTTGAGAGGCTCGACCGGTGGAGGTGTAACATAGGAATAAATCCACAATTCGGCCTTCTACGACCGGTTACATACTATTCAGTTCCAAGACGATATTTACGTCTTACCGGCAACACTTGGTTCGATTTTTCGGAGCGCTAGGTCAGCAACGGTCAAGGAATTTAGTGCTTCCTATCTCGACGGTATACAACAGCTCTCGACTGAAGACGTGGGGTATTACCAAAGATCAATAATAGTAGCTGGGAAACACGAAGTAATGACTGGTTGCACAAAGGACAATTCTCCTGGTTTTTTATGAGCGACCTCATCCGTTTTATGGTTATATGCCAGACTTGTTTGATGAACGTATACCGCAACTGGCAGTAGAACAGGAGAATTCTGTTCTGTGAGTGGGAGGAAGTTAACGTTGCTGAGAAAGGACGCAAATAAAGCGGGCATCGTAGATAATTTCCAACTCTAACCCAGCTAATAGCAGAATTAAAAGGCTTTCGTCCAGGTGTTAGCAAAGAGATTGGGGTTTGTCGCAAGCGTTTTGGTCGAGAAAGCGCCAACATATGCGTCTGCAGATTCACTTATGGTAACTGCCACCTCAAACAATATATCATAGAGCGGTTGAGAAATAAACCAGGCCCTAGTGGGGCCCTGACCATTTTGTTGATCAAATAAAGAAATCCTCAACGTTGACGGAGGACCATCACCACCATCACCACCATTATCATTATCTTCATGATCATCGGTATGGTTGTTTGTATGTTTATAATTTTTTATGTTTGTGGTGTTTATCTGCAGACTTAATTTTACAGATTAAGCCAGAAATTTCATTCTGGAACTGTAAGAGGTTCTCGGTTATTTCAAACCGTTTTGAATTGTACCGATTTAAGTTGTTTAATTTAATGAAGCCAAGTTAATTTTTATGTGGGAGATGTGACTTACCTTGTTAAATTTAACGATATTAGATAAATATGTTGCGCGCACACAAAACACGTTTAGCGTTGAAGTGTCGGGGTAAAGAGTACACGACATCATAGATGAGATTCAATTTTTATTTTGGTTGAGTAAGTTTCTTGCTACTCTGAGTTTTGCCTGTGGCTGCAGAGGATCTTCGGGCAAATTATGATTCTTTCCATCCACAGACAAAACTCACAGCAACAACAGACTAAGTCGATCAAAATCATGTGTGTGTGTGTATGCGTGTGTGGCAAGTAGCTTGCTTACCAACCACATGGTTCCGGGTTCATTCCTACTGCGTGGCACCTTGGGCAAGTGTCTTCTACTATAGCCTCGGGCTGACCAAAGCCTTGTGAGTGGATTTGGTAGACGGAAACTGAAAGAAATCCGTCGTATATATGTATATATGTGTATGTATGTGTGTGTTTATGTTTGCATGTCTGTGTTTGTCCCCCACCAACATCGCTTGACAACCGATGCTGGTGTGTTTACGATCCCGTAACTTAGAGGTTCGGCAAAACAGACCGATAGAATAAGTACTAGGCTTACAAAGAATAAGTCCTGGGGTCGATTTGCTCGACTGAAGGCGGTGCTCCAGCATGGCCGCAGTCAAATGACTGAAACAAGTAAAAGTGTATATATGTATGTATATATAAAAATGGAACAAAACGCAACATATATATATATATGTATATATTTCTTTTATTCTTTTACTTGTTTGTGGCCATGCTGGAGCACCACTTTAAGGGTTTTAGTCGAACAAACAACCTGATGACTTATTCTTTGAAAGCCAAATACTTATTCTATCAGTCACTTTTGCTGAGCCGCTAAGTTACGGAGACATAAACACATCCACATCAGTTGTCAAGCGATGGTGGGGCGGGGGAGGGGGTAAACACAGCTACCAAATCCACACACAAAGCTTTGGTCGGCCCGAGGCTATAGAGGAAGACATTTGCCCAAAGTGCCACGCAGTGGGACTGAACCCGGATCCATGTCGTTGAGAAGCAAGCTTCTTACCACGCAACTACACCTGCGCCTTTACTGGGTTGGCCAAAAGTCACCTGACAGTAAATCAATATCATTTATTTCCAGGATTATTTCTGTTTAACAAATGAATGAATTTAATAAAAGCATCTAAATATGAAACATCATGAAAACTGTTCAAACTGAAGTCCTTGAGCGACACCATTTTTCCAAATGAATAAATATTGAATATCAAGTATTTATGGAATTTTGATATGAATGTGTGTGTGTGTGTGTGTGTGGTGTGTGTATGTGTATGTATATATATATAAGCGAGCTGGCAGAAACGTTAGCACGCCGGGCGAAATGCGTAGCCGTTACGCACTGGGGTCGATGTAATCGACTTAATCCGCTTGTCTGTCCTTGTTTGTCCCTTCTGTGTTTAGCCCCTTGTGGGCAGTAAAGAATATATATATATATATATATATATATATATATACATATATATATATACTCGAAATACGAGAGTAAAAAACAGCTAACAACTGATGAAGGGTCGTTTTTTATGTTGTTTGTCTTGTTTTCCATTTGTGTCTTTCGTTGTTCGAAAAAATAGTTCATATTCCAGGTACTCGTCCTTCGTAATTTTTGTTGTACACTTTTCATGACGTCCTGTGCCCATATATGCATATATACGTATAGGTGTAAGTATGTACATATACGTTTGTGCATGTGTGTATATATATAATTATAATGATTGGACGCCACGCATCCTCTTCCAAATATATATATTTATATAAATGGAACAAAAACGCAATAGAGGGCATTAAAATGTTCGGACAGATAGACGATACGTTGGCGAACAAGAGAAACAACAATTAGAAGGACAGGCAAAAAAAGACGGGTCGATGGAGAATGAGATAGCGAGAGTATTTTTGAAATGTTATCTACGTTAAAAACAACCATTGGGGGTTTTTTTGTAGCTGCTTTTGGTTATTGTAAACAGTTTTAGGAATTTGAAATGAGCCATGTTACCCACAGCAGACCACAAATTAAACCATTATACCGAATACAACAACAACACTTTCGTTTCCTTTTGCTAAGACATCAGCTGATAACATCAAACACATTCAGCTGTGTCTTTGCCGCATTCATATAACACCGCCACACCTTCATTCAAATTAATGTTGCTGGGTCTAAATATAGCCGACGGCACCACGCCGTCGAGACACACTTGACAACTGGGGAATTCTCTAGGTAAAAATAGCAGCCAAAACTCTCTCAAAGCAACACTGCATATCTTCAGGAAAGGAGGACATTGCTTAACTGTTTGGTCTAAGGAGGTTTTCTGCACACACAGAAATAACAGTCACGACTGGAAAATTTCATACCACAAATTTGCTTAATCAGAGCTGGCCTGAGACTAAAACTTACACTTGCCAATGGCTTGGAGGGTGGGGGGGGGGGCGGCTCTAAGTATTCCTCAAATTTGCTAGAAATAGAATCCAAATTTCCCATTGTCTTAAGATGGAGTCTAAGTGGTGACTATATCTGCTAAAAATTGCAGCCAAATCTCTCTATCGTCTAAAAAATAAGAGCTTCTGCGTGGTAACCAGCCCTTAAAAAAAATGGTAACTAGATCTGCTAGAAATAGCAGCCAAATATTCCTACCGTGTTTTTAAGGTGGGGGGGGGCATGTTAGATAATGTTAGCCGTAGATTACTCCTGGAATGTCTTTGATGATCATAATGTTTTGTTTTATCTAGGGGTTTGAGGCAATGGCGACGACGTAACAACGACCACACATAATAATAGTTCATCTAACACCCAGCCAGCCACCCCCTAACAATACAATAAAAACGCCATCAAAACTACAAAACTCCTGCCTCCAATGCAATGTTATTATTATTAAATGACAAATCTACCCCCCAGCCTCCCACCAACCTCTTTCCTTCTCCCATCTTCAGCAAAAGGTTGAACGAGTGCACTTCTCTGCAACTCTTTGATCTAATAATTTGGAAAACAGCATTTTACACAGTAGCTGTCGTCGTCATCACCGCAAGCACCACCACCAACCACCACCACCACCACCACCACCACCACCACTACGATTACTGTAACTGCTACCGACACCGCTACCCGTCTGCCACCTCCGCAGTTGTTATTTATTTACTTGTTAAAACCACGAGAAGAGAGCAAAAAGAGAAACAGATTACAGAATGTGAGAGAGAGAGAGAGAGAGAGAGAGAGAGAGGAGAGAATTACACACACGTGTGAGTGCGTCGGTGCATTATGATTATATATATATATATATATATATATATATATATATATATATTGCACATGTATGTATGTATGTGAATGCGTAAAAAAAAAAGGAAACAAAGAGAAAGTGAGAAAAATATGACAGAAATGTCTGGAAAGAATGAATACAAGAGAGATGGAAACCCAAGTAGATTAGAGACAGTTTGTGCGCGCGCGCGCGCGTGGATAGATACGGAGAGGGACAGACAGATAGATGGATATAGAAAGATGGATAGATAGATAGATGGAGATAGATGGAGATAGATAGATAGATAGATATGATAGATAGATAGATAGATAGATAGATAGATAGATAGATAGATAGATAGATAGATAGATAGATAGATAGATAGATAGATAGATAGATAGATAGATAGATAGATAGATGGGGATAGATAGATAGATAGATAGATAGATAGATAGATAGATGGGGATAGATAGATGGGGATAGATAGATAGAATAGATAGATAGATAGATAGATAGATAGATAGATAGATAGATAGATGGAGATAGATAGATGGAGATAGATAGATTAGAAGGCGAAGCCGATAGCTTGCCAACTTGATAGACAATAATAGAGACAGGTGAAAAGACAAAGATGGACAGACAGTATATATATACTATATATATATATATATAGATATATATATATATATATATATATATATATATATATATATAGGGAGAGTTATGGTGGAAGAGATCTAATATTAATATATATATATATATATATATATAATTATATAGGGAACAGATTTATAAGGTAGATGAAGAGAGAGATAGAGAGTGGTCTCCAGAAAGATTGTCACATCAACAGATCAAATTGATGTAGTTGTTACAGCATCATGTTGTGTTTAGCTGTGGTTGTGTAGTGACAGCGGTAGTGGTGGTGGAAAGGGCACTAAGGGCACATGATGGGGGTTGGTGGTTGCGATGGCAGAGATATAGTTAATGGTGTGTGTGGGGGGTGGAGGGGGAAGAGGTAAAGGAGGAGGAGGAGGTGATGGTAGGAAAGGGCAATGAGGGCAGTGATAAGTAAGGGGGTGGGGAGGTTGTAGTGGAGCGAGAGAGGGCAATAAGGTCAGTGAAGATAGAGAGAGAGAATGAGTGGGGGGTGGAGAGAGAGAGAGATAGAGGATGAGTGGGGGAGAGGGAAAAGGGGATGAGTGACGATAAATAAGTCAAGAGGTGGAGCATGTGGGGAGAGAGAGAGAGGAGATAGTAAAATGAGATTGATGTGAAGAACGAAATACATGAAGATAGAGAGAAGACAACAATAGAAAAGAGGAGAGAGAGAGACAAAAGAGAAAGACATATAGATATATGTGCACGTGAGAGGAGGAGGAGGAGACTGTGCGGAGGAGGGGGGGAGAAGAACAGATAGTTTAACAGCTAAAAAGCGAGATAGACAGTCACGAAAGAGAGGAGGAGGAGGAAGATGCCGCTGAATCAGAGAGAGAGAGAGAGAGAGAGAGAACAGAAGGGGGGTGAGTAGGAGGAGAAATGGGAGGAGTAAGCGAGGAAGAAAGCACTCAGTAACCTGAGCAGTTATTGATCTTTTCCAGGATTTGCACTTGACCCAGGTTACTACTGCGACTACTACCACTATAGTAACAGCCCCCCCCCCACTCTATCATACTTACCTTCATTTCTCTCTCTCTCTCTCTCTCATACACTATCTGTCTCTCTCTCTCTCTATCTATCAATCTATTTATCTGTCTCTTTCTCTCTTTCTTGTTAGCTCATTCGTTCGTTCGTTCGTTTTGCTTTGCTTTGCTCGTTTGCTTTATCATCTCTTTTCTACCTTAGCAGTGCAGCTGATGATATTGCTGCCCCTGCTGCTGCTGCTGCTGATTACTTCTCTGTTCTTGTTGTTGCTATAGTGCCGTTAATTAATATGCACCGATTAACCCCGGCCGAGTGCAGTACTCTCTCTCTTATTAGATATGTGTCTGTCTACTTCTCTCTCTCTCTCTCTCTTTCTGTTTCTTTCTTTCTTTCTTTCTCTGTATTGTAGCTGTCTAAAATCAGACATAACCGACTCAGCAACTTCTGATTGGCTGCGCAGGGAGGCAGAGTCATTCGGTGCACACGCACAGAAATAAATATCAACAACAACAACGACGACGACGATGATAATGGTGATGATACATATTACAACAAAAACGAAATAGGGGAAAAATGACATAAAAACGAACAATAAATGAAATACAAAAAAAAATAACAATTTTTTACCCCCACATTAAAAAATAGCCAAAGACGCTAATAATAACATAATTATTCATGTACTAATGGGTGTTCGTGTATGTGTGTATATATAATATTATTATATATATATATATATATTATATTATATTATGAATGTGTGTGTCTGTGTGTGTATGTGTGTATGTATATACGTGAAGATACGCACAAAATTCTGTCTACCTACCTACCTATATACACACATACATGTATTATAAATGTGTGTGTGTGTACGTGTATAGATATATACACACACACACTATATATACACGTGTGTGTGTGCGCGCGTATGTGTGCGTGTGTGAAACCTGGCTAACCGATCTGTCCAGCGACGATCCTTGCAACACAAGTGGTCCGTGAAATTACATTCCGCTGCCCGTAAAATTCAAAGCTGAAACCCCGGAAAATTCAAAGAATAATAGTAGAGAAAACACAAAAATCTCCATTCTTTTGAACGCTATCATATATGTGTTGTTTGTATATATATCTACCCGTATATTTTACATACGAGGGGAGCGTTGATGTAAATGTCTGTTATATACGTAGTAAGAGTACGAAACAGCTGTAAACGAATGAAATAAACATCTGTTCTCTCACCTCACTTATCTGTTTTACATAGGTAGGTAGGTAGGTAGGTAGGTAGGTAGACAGACAGAGATGGGATGGATGGATAGATAGAGAGGGGAGATGGATGGATAGACAGACAGACAGGTAAGTAAGTAGATAGAGATAGATAGATAGATAGATAGATAGATAGATAGATAGATAGATAGATAGATAGATAGATAGACAGACAGACAGACAGACAGACAAACAGACAGATAGACAGACAGATATATGAAGTGTTTCGAAGCAACTAGCTGGACTGAATAAAGGAGAAATCAGTGTGTATAGGGCCTAAGTGAATTGAAGGAAGTTTTGTTAAAGAAGGGGACAAGTAAAGCCTGGTATATTTTGCTTAAGCCATGGGGGAAGATGGTCAATAAAAGCCCCTGAAAAGGAGGCTAAAAAGGGAGAAGGATAAAAGAAACTGGATTGATGACATCATGGAGATGACAAGATTGGAAATGCAGTAATTAACAAGAGCAACAGAATAATAAAAATAATAATAATTCTTTCTACTAAAGGCACAAAGCCTGAAATTTGGTGGGAGGGGATTAGACGATTACATCAACCCCTGAAAGGATGAAAGGCAAAGTTGACCTCAGTGGAATTTGAACTCAGAACATAGTGGCAGACGAAATACTGCTGTTTTGCCCAGCATGCTAACAATTCTGCCAGCTCACCACAATAATAATAATAATAATAATAATAATAATAATAATAATAATAATAATGGTTTCAAATATTGCTACAAGGGCAGCCATTTTGGAGGAGGGGTGTGTCGATTACATTGATCCCAGTGTTCAACTGGTACTTATTTTATCGACCCTGAAAGGATGAAAGGCAAAGTTAATCTCAGTGGAATTTGAACTCAGAACATGACTAACAAGAGAGATGAACCCAGAACCATGTGGTTGGTAAGCAAGCTACTTACCACACAGCCACTCCTGCACCTATATATATATATATAACAATAAAACCCCTTGTATTTTAAAGAGAACTCTAAGTTTACATGTCAGTGGTTGTTGATTAGATTTGAGCTTAACGGACTTTCTCATTATGGGCATACATCTGTAACAGGCTTGATAACATTTTCAATGGGCCCTCAGACAACTACTTATTTTATTTTCTATGACAAACAAAGCACACACTTTGGTCAAGATTTACACCAACAGAAGCTTCAGCCTTATGCAGTCATCTAAAATGAATCTTCAGCTCAGCAGTAGATTAGCACAACTTTAAAAGATAAAAAAAGTCCTCCCGCTCCTCTGATATCATTGGAACTGTATGTTCCTCAGCATCCCATATTGGTTTCCCAATAAATGATCATTCATGTGAGCAGAGTGTTCATGCAGGAATATTTCTGGACTCTCTATCATTCAGAGCTTACACATACTGCAGTTTTCTGGCATGATGTTTCAATGACTATAATCTCAAAACTGTAGGCTATTTTCCCTCACAGACTACCATTCCCTTTTCATCAGTGCAGGATGCTCCCAATGAACAGTACTGATGTTCAAAGACTTAAGGTTGTATGCGCGGCACATTGGACAAGTGTCTTCTTCTATAGCCTTGTGAGTAGATTTGGTAGACGGAAACTAAAAGAAACCCATCGTATATATATATATATATATATATATATATATATATGTGTGTGTGTGTATCTGTGTTTGTCCCCTCAACATTGCTTGACAACCGTTGATGGTGTGTTTGCATCCCCAGTTCGGCCCAATAGAATAAGTACTAAGAATAAGTCCTGGGGTCGATTTACTCAACTAAAAGTGGTGCTCCAGCATAGCCACAGTCAAATGACTGAAACAAATAAAAGAATAAAAGAAAATATGTATGTATGTATGTATGTATGCAAGACATGCCAAGTTAAGTAAAAGTGTGGTTGCCCCTGCATACAGGCTCATCCCTTGCAGCCCTCTCCAGCTGAGCATCCCTAATCTTGCGGGCTCATAAACGCTGGTGCCACATAAAAAGAGAGCCGTGCCAGTACTGCGTGAAAGCACTCATTACCCTCTGTAAAGTGGTTGGCATTAGGAAGGGCATCCAAGTGTAGAGACCATGCCAAAACAGACAGGGAGCCTGTTAAACTGTTCAACCCATGCCAGTATGGAAAATACATGATGATGATGATATATAATATATATCTATATCTATATATGCATATACATACATACACAGACACACACACATATATATGCATATATATACACAAATACATGTGTATGTGTGTGTGTGAAGAAAACATACAAGCACACGTATATATTAGATATTTTGAAATGTTCATTATACGTCTACAAGCAGTAAAAGCTTTTAGCCATCACTGTGACATATAATTGACTCTGGTCAAATGTCTTTTTATAATTGATAGAAAAAGTAGGATACTAACCAGACTCTTATATGTATGTATACATGCAAACTTACATATATACACACACATACACAGATATATATACATACAAGTGAGAAGAGGTCATTCAATTGTTTTAGGCGAGCAATAACCGAAATTCACAGACTCCAACTATAACTATCGACCCAGCCCCATGAGAGCATAGAAAGCAGACATAATATGATAATGATGAAGACACACATTATATACATCATCTTCATCATCATTTAACATTCGCTTTCCATGCTGGCATGGGTTGGACAGCTTGACAGGAACTGGCTAGACAAAAGGCGGCGAGCTGGCAGAAACGTTAGCACGCTGGGCAAAATGCTTAGCGGTATTTCGTCTGTCTTTATGTTCTGAGTTCAAATTCCACCGAGGTCGACTTTGCCTTTCATTGTTTCAGGGTCGATAAATTAAGTACCAGTTGCGTATTGGCATCGAACTAATCAATTGGCACCCCTCTGCCTGGAGTAGCAAAGAAGCTGGCTAGACAAAAGAATGCACCAGGCTTCTGTCTGTTTTGACATGGTTTTTACAGCTGGATGCCCTTCTTAACACTAACCACCCTGTGGAGTGACTTTCTACAAGGTACCAGCACAGGTGAGGTCAGTTTTGGCCAGGTTTTTACAGTTGGATGCCCTTCCAAACACCAACCACTTTACATAGTGGACTGGATGCTTTTTACATGGCGCCAGCACTGGCAGGGTCACCAAGTAACTTGCAAGACAAGGAATTTGAGAGGGGAAGGAGCACTGGAGGAGGTGATTTTTGCCAGGTGGTGGAAGGTTATAGTGCGGATGAGAAACAGAAACAGCTATATATTCATCATCTAGCTTAGTCTGTTGTTACAGTAGACAAACTTGTCTACCACTTTCAGTACTGTTCCTTCAACAGATAGATGGTTTCACGTATGGGTTTCCTAGTACAGGCCGGAACATTGCAACAGTCTTGTCCAGACTAACGCTGAGTCCAAATGCCTTGCATGATGTAGAAGTATGGTCCGTGAGTATTTGTATATCTTCAGGTGCATGAGCAATTATGTCGCAATCATCTACATGAAGGAGGTCATGAATAAGAGACTGAAAAATCTTTCAAAATATGCACAATTATATATACACACAACCACACATATATAGACTTGCATACACATTACATATACACACCTATGCACACACACACACACACACATATATACACATATACAAATATATAGCATACTCACACCCATATATATTTGTGTATATATATATATATATATATATATATATATATAAACGTGTGTGTACATATGTATATGTGTATGTGTGTGTGCGTGTGTGTATATATATATACACATACATACACACATATGGTTTATTATTAAAGCTGCCAGAACAATGAGAAACGACTGCTACTCAGAGTTTCACATTCCCGTTTGTCGGACAACCACAACTGTCTGGCAAACGGGAACCTGAAACATTGAGTAACAGTTTTGTGTGATGTTTTTGTAGCTTTAATAATAATAAAGCATAACACTCTACCTCCTGTAGTCAAGTACTATTTTTTCCCACCTTGTTTCACATTCATGTGCTTACTCTAGAATGTAAACATGCATATATATAAATTAAATTATACTCCCTAATATTATATATATATATACATACATAGACACACACACACACACATATATACATTAAATCAAATTAAACCTTCGAGATAGCAAAATGTAGGGAGCATATATAATGTACACATGCATTATGCTAAAAGGAACTGTATTAAGAGAGAAAACATCTTCAGAGAATGAATGAATGATGGTGATGATAAGAGGCATGAGTTTTAGTGTGAGAAGAGGGAGGCGAAGTGGGGAGGAGGGGAATGTGAGGAACCATGGTATTGTCAATGGAAACAATGATTCAAGGGAAAGATCTGTCAGGTTTACTGCAGTTTATTAGAGATAATTGTGTAACATGTAATGGTGAAGCTCAGAACAACACCAATAATAATAATAATAATAATAATATTTCATTCTACTGGAAGTACAAGGCCTCAAATTTGGGGGAAGGGAGTAAGTCGATTGCATCAACCCCAGCGTGTAACTGGTGCTTATTTAATCGACCACGAAAAGATGAAAGGCAAAGTCAACCTTAGCAGAATTTGAATTCAGAATGTAAAGATAAATCAAATACCGCCAAGCATTTTACCTGGCGTACTAACGTTTCTGCCAGCTCACTGTCTTAATAATAATAATAATAATAATAATAATAATATTAAAAAAGAAATAAAAATAAAAAGTAGAAGGGTGCCATAGTTATCATGTGAATTTGGTTGAACGATATTTCGGCATCTATTATAATAATAATAATAATAATAAATATACACTGTGTTCCCAAATCAAGTGAATCATTAATAGTTATATAGAATATTACAGTAAATTTTTTTTTCATCTTTACATGTGTTGTAGTGGATGTTATTTTTTATTGTTGTTGATGTTAGCCCCTGGTCAGCAGTATTTTAGACCTATGATCAAGGGTGTTCCAGCCATGACCACCTCGTCTTTCTCTTTGAAATACATCACTTATATAAGAGGGTAGAATGTGATTTGAAAGAGACCGTCTGTTATTTCAAACAGAGTGAGCAAATATTTAGAGGTTCTCTTCATTGCAGGGGATGGTAGCAGAGATGGTGTAAGGTGGTGTATATAATAATAGTAGTGGTGGTGGTTGTGGTGATGGTCATAATGGGGGTGGTGATGGTGATATGTTAGTGGAATGTGCCTGAAAAATAGTTATCACTACAGGTGTTGCCACCTGAAGATGCCTTACCCAGGGATATTCCAACAGAAGAATTGTCACCCTGCCAAAGTCAGTGGAGTTGATTCTTCAGATATGAGAATGTGTGTGTGTGTGTGTGTCTCAGTGTTGTTCTCCATGTGAAACAGCAACAAAAGGTTTTAGCTAAGAGCAAGCTAATACAGCCTAGCATTCACTGACCTTTGACGGGGACTGTGAGCTGCAATCTTGTGGTCAAGCAAAATTGGATGTCGATGAATGGCTTTTGAGAGTCACGCCAAGTCATGTGGAAAGGTGGTCAGGAAGCTGAGAATTAGTGACGAGTTTAGCAAGGAATTCCATACGCAGGTAGGTGTCCAACACGACCTGGTTCCCAGTCCCCTCTACTGTTTATAACAGGATTTAGGACTGGCTGCCCACAGGAAATATTATATACTTATGACCTAGTTCTTAGAGCTATTTCTGTCAGAGATTCAGAAAAAGAATTTGAAATACGAAAGTAAAACTTGAAATTGAGAGGTGCTGAAGTAACACTTGCAAAAATATAAGTTTCGGTTCTCAGCAAAGTAATCAGGACCTGAATGCCATCTGGGGAATCAAAGTACAAAAACGGAATAAGTCAGAATTTCATGTGGTGTACTCGATATGAAGAACAATTGCTCTAGAGACGTAGAAGGGTCACAAGTAGAGTGAGAAAGAAGATTTCAATTGCGGCAGATGTACAACTTAGCAATGAGAGTAACCAGGAAGTAGTTTCAAATCCTTGGAAGACTCCTGAAAACAGTGAGTGGGTTTACAAGGAAGAGGGTGGGAGACATGGCAATATCTTAGTGGGGAATAGGTTAGTTCTGAATGGGGTTTAAGTAAGTAATAAGTGTATAAAACTTGCAATAAAGTTTTAATGAAAACTTCTTTCAAATATATGTGTGTGTGTGTGTGTGTGTAAAGTGGTTGGTGTTAAGAAAGACAATTCTGCTGAGGAAATGATGCAATTCTTGGATCCAGCAGATCCAGTCAAACCATCCAACCCATGCCACCATGAAATAAGAACGTTAACTGATGATGATGTGGATTATGTTTTTTTTCGGGGGGGTGGGGGAATCATGGTGGAAAGGAATGAAAAAAAGCTGAAAAACATAGCGTAGTATGTTGATAGCTTCTGTTACTAAGGTGATCTAATTAACACCAGAAATTGGTGCCCCAGATGTGCATTTGGTACACGTTTAGCTCCATGTCAGCCCAGATCACAGACCCAAGATCAAACGCCGCATTCCAGCTGTGAGCAATCATTCAATGCATTTCCTACAAGGGAATACTGTGAGTGGGCAGAGAGAGAGAGAGAGAGAGGGTGAGGGTGTGTTAGGAGGGTATGTTGTGGAGATGCGATCTGACAGCAACACAGTGTGCAGGGTGAATTAGCAAGGGTGAGTGGGACACAGAGAGGGAGGGGATACAGCAAGGGGTGGGCATGGGTGGTGGAAGGGGAGGTGTTGGGAAGATGAGATGTTAGAGATTAGTCAGGGAGCATGGGCATGAACATAAAGGGCGCAACTTTTTGGCCTCAATTTTACTTAACTGGACGGGTTTTCAAATAAATAAAATAAATAAAATAAATAAAATGGAATTCAAACAAATAAAATCCACAAAAAGAAACAGAAATTCAAAAACAATAATCAGATGAAGATGCTCGAGACAATGGAATGTTGGGCTATGTATAACATTCAAAGCCCCATTACTTAAGTTCAAATTCTGCCAGGGTAAATGCAAGGAATATCACAGACTTTTCTTCTTTTTTTTTTTTATGGAAGTGGGTGGAAAGAGTTCAATTTATGCAATCCACCTTGTTGCTTACCGAAATTATGCCAGAGAAAACAGGAAAAGCAACAGAAAACAAAAAAAAAAAAACCCCTGTGTTTATTTAGAAATTTATATTTATTTTCTGTGAAATGTTATTTATATAAATATGAAAACAAATATTTACAAATGCACACAAACAGATACCCACATACAAACACACACACACACATACACATTTTGGCAACATCCTTGAGGCAGATGATATGTGATATGTCTTCATAAAACTTAACCATATTTTGTAAATAAATCTTGCATGGATGAGTTATACAATGAATTAGGTACAAGTAAACAGTTTTTTGCTGGGTGAGGGTGGAGCATTAGCGGAACCAATAGTGTGGCAGGGAAAATAAGTACCATGTGGTAATTATTTAAGTAGGGTTCTGAGTTCAAATCTATCTAAAGTCAAAACTTGCTTTTCATTCTTTGGGGGTTGATAAAATAGGTAACAATAAAATAATGGGGTTGAATTCATTATATTCTCTCCACTGATGTGCTGACAACTCTGCCAGCTTAAAGCCATATTATTATTGGTTTCAAATTTTGGCACAATGCCAGCAATTTGCAGGTGGGGTAAGTTGATTACACCGACTTCAGTGTTCAACTGGTACTTATCCTATCGATCCCGAAACGATAAAAAGTATAGCTGACTTCAGCAGAATTTGAACTCAGAACGTAAGAATGGACGAAATGCCACTAAACAGAAAGACATTATGAGGAAAGTTTACAATTAGGGTATCTGGAAAAGGGACACATAAAAGATGAGGAAAGGAAAGGGAGAGAAAGGAGAGATAAAAGGTATACATAGTATGTAGAATATGGTAACACATGGTTGATGCAGTGCTCCTGATACAGAAGAGCTTCCAGTAAGGACCAATTAAGTAAACCCCTGCAGATCCAGGAACACCCTGATCATCAAGAGCATAAACCCTCATCCAAATGTGGTCCTCTTATCTACAACTCTTATCTGATAGCACCACCACCACTATCATCATCATTACTGGTAGTGTCTCATGACTGATGGCCAGGTCTTCGTCCCCACACCCCACCTGCATCACACAATCCTAACAATAACATCTGTCTGTTCAGTATTTCTTCCCACCTTTAGACTTTGCTTCCAACTTCATTAGACCACTTCACTTAAAATTAGATCAAGTAATTATACAAGTTATTGCAGGATACAAAACCCACCTACATAACAAAACAAAAAAAAAAAAATGGCTCTGGTATTCCTTGCATTTAACCTGGCAGAATTTGAACTCAAGCAATGGGGCAGTGAGCAATTTACATGGGCCAACATTCCATTGTCTCAAACATCTTCATCTAATTATTGTTTCTGAATTTCTGTTTCTTTTTCGTGTTTGTGGACACAAAAGTTTTACTTACTTGGATTTTATTTCATATATCTATTAATTCATTTGAAAATACATCCAGCTAAATAAAATTGAGGCCAAAAAAAGGTGTCCTTTATATCCATGCTACCACACAATACTTGTCTTTATGTAGAATATTTTTTACCTGTTTCCAAGTAAGCGTTTCTCTCATGGCCAGGTATGTTTTCACAGAAGATTTGAAACAGAGGAGACCAATTGTGGCATGGAGATGGGAGGCTGGTATGCATGGGCGACTGCTGGCCTTCCACAAACAACCTTGCTTGGACTTGTGCCTCGGAGGGTAACTTTCTAGGTGCAATTCCATTATCATTCGTGACCAAAGGGGGCCTCCACATACACACACATATATATTACGTACAACACCTTATCTACACCAGTTTTTCTTGCAATAAAGGACAAAATTTAAAACGTTTTGTAGACTTCTTTTTGCTTTTGGTGAAAACATTTTCTCTTCTTTCTTTTGTGCAGAACTAATTAAACATTAAAGAAAAAAAAAACTGACAACACTGGCATTGACACATCATCAACACCATCATCATTACTGTTATTGTTCTTGTCTTAGCATACCGTACTTAAGAGATGCATTAAACAAACATGTCAGCACTTCATCTGATCCGTTCATCTTCATACAAGTATCCCGGGATCTGATCTCAAAACCTCTTTCCTCCTCCGCATTATGCTTCAGTGTTTACCCACATCCTAGTTGTGAATGATGTTTATTTTAGACACAACTTTGCTTTACTATACACCACTATGGTGTCAATAAAGTGTAGAAATCTATCAGTTACATTAGTTGTACATCTTCAAGCAGTGCTTCTCGGTAAGCGAGGAGGGGGTGCTTGCCCCTCACCAGTGGGGTACAGTAATATTTTGGTCAGGCGCACGTTACTCCAGAATGGATCAAAAAGTAAGAAGTGAATGAAATTTTAATGTGTGTGTCTTTCTCTTCTTTTTAGTGTTAAATATGTTAAATACAACTTTTGTGAGAATTTATTCCTCCCATATTGTTTTCCCCCTCTTGACTTCATTATCTTCCTAATAGGTTGTGTGTGTGTACATGTGTGTATGCTTAACTACAAACTTATGGTCAAGTGCACTATTTTTTTTGTTTTTTGTGGAGGGTGAGGAGTAAAGCTGAAAAAAAAACACTACATCAGAACAATGTTTTCCATAGGGGTGGGCCTATCAGGCGAGAAAAAAGAGCCAGACAAATTACCATGTCTAATAAAAGACTACAAAGGTTATTATCCTTTAAAACTTGCCCAACACCTTGTCAAACGACAGAAGCATTATGTAAAAGCAAAGTCTATTTTGATTTCACAGAAAGGGATAGGGACACATATTTCCCAGTAACTGTTGATGGAGCTAACAGCTGTCTATCTGAGAACCACTTATATAAAATATACACTCCCTTTCATAAATCCATGCAGTGATATTGTTAGGCACACCTGTCCAGTAAGGGAAGAGATATGCTCTCTGAAAAACATTGATGGGTGTGTCGTGGTTGGAATGTCAATCATAGGTGTTTATCTAATCAGGGATGATCTGAAGCTAAACAACAACAACCACCTACATTAGATGTGTGTGTGTAGACACACCTACAAGCTCTTTCTGATTACATGTATGCACATGTGTGTGTGTATGTATATATATATATATATATATATATATATATATATATGCATGCACATATATAGACATGCATATATATACACACACACACACACATATATCATTTACTTGTTTCAGTCATTAGACTGTGACCATGCTGGGGCACCGCCTTGGAGAATTTTCAGTCAAATGAATTGACCCCCACTCCTGTACTTTTTTTATTGGCCTCTTTTGTCGAACTGTTAAGTTACAGGGACAAACACAAAGACATACACGTAAACACACATGTGTGTGTGTGTGTATGCAGTCTATTAGTATTGAATTAATAAATAATAATTAGTGTAAGTCAATCATTGTTCATCAATATTTCTCCGTTTTCTGTTTTCTTTAAATTACGATTCTTGATAAACTCATGTCTTTACCTATAATTTATGAACATAATATACTTGCATCTGTATACCCATGGTTAAACATAGGTAATATACCAGTAGCGTAATGGATACTTTTATCCCTTAGACAATTATTTTAACCTCTAACTCAGCTAACCTTTTATATATATGTATGTATGTATGTATGTATATGTATACATATATACATATATATATATATATATATATAATATATATATATATATATATATATATATATATATATATATATATATATATATATATATATATATACATACATACATAGTTATAAAGGCAGTGAGCTGGCAGAAACGTTAGCACGCCGGGGGAAATGCATAGCCGTATTTCGTCTGCCGTTATGTTCTGTGTTCAAATTCTGCCGAGGTCGACTTTGCCTTTTATCCTTTCTGGGTCGATAAATAAAGTACCAGTTTCGCACTGGGGTCTATGTAATTGACTTAATCCCTTTGTCTGTCCTTGTTTGTCCCCTCTGTGTTTAGCCCCTTGTGGGTAGTAAAGAAATATATATATATAATATATATATATATATCATCATCGTTGTTTAATGTCCGCTTTCCATGCTAACAATGGGCTTCTTTCAGTTTCCATCTACCAAATCCACTCACAAGGCTAAAGCTATGTTTTTATTGCCATCGTTTATTGTTATTGTTATTATTATTATTATTAATTAGCTTAGTGATTGAAGTGAGGAAATGAGGACACTTAATACTTACTGTTTTGTGAAATGAGAAATTCAACAATATCATAGGTCCCCTTCCCTCTCTATCCTCCTTCATATATATACACACACACACACTCTTCCATATATATATATAAACACAAGTAATAGAAGATACTTGCCCAAGGTGCCACACAGCGGGACAGAACCAAGAACTATGAGATTGGGAAGCCAACTTCATACCACACAGCCATACTTGCATCTATACACACACACACACACGTACACACATTTATACAACCTTATATACATAGATACATATACACACACATATTTTAGATAATAATTCATTAAATAAATATGAGAAAACAAAACTAAGTCACAAAAAGATTGTTGTTTCAAAGTGCGGGGGGGGGGGGGTAGGGGAGGAAATATATGTTAAATAAGTCATTAGAAGCAGTGGGATGGGAGGGGTTACCACAAGGGAGGGGATGATTAAAAAGAAATTACCAGGTGCTTGTGTAAGTGAGACCTGAAATGACCCCCAACACCCACACTTGAGAAGGACAGCCATACCACTACCACCACCACCATTAACATCAACAACAATACAACCCACAAACACAATAGCAAAGAAGAGGTAGTGGAGGTGGTCGCGGTGGCGGCGGCGGCAGCAGCAGCAGCAGTAGGAGTAGTAGTACTAGTAGTAGTAAATGAAATGAAGTTCAAAGATGAGAAAACTTAGCAAGCAATAAGTTCCTCAAGAATAACAAACACTGACTCACTTATGTTTTTATTACCATCGTTATTATTATTATTATTAATAATTAGCTTAGTGATTGAAGTGAGGAAATGAGGACACTTAATACTTACTGTTTTGTGAAATATGAGAGAAATTCAACAATATCAAAGGTCCCCTCCCCCCACCTCTCTCCTCCATATATATATATATATGCACACACACACACACACACACACACACACTTTCAAATCAGTGTTCTTTGTTTTTATTGTAATAACAATGACTGCAACAAAAGCTAATGCTACTGTAAACACATACCAGGGAACCTAAACTTCATATGCTGGCCCTGGGGGTTGGGCAATAGCCAAACCTAAGTGTGTTGAGATCTAATCATATGTCAGAATAAAGAATTTGGGGCTTTATATACTTGTCCCTCTGTGCAAAGTGTACAACACCCTTCTTGTGGCTGGAATCAGAAGAGTCAGGTTCGAAGGGTGTGAAAGGTGTTGTGTGTGAGGTTGAGGGTGGGGGTTGTTTCAATAAAAGATGAAGAGTGCACAGGTGAAAGGTGAGATCTCATCTGTTGAATTCAATATATACGTGTGTTGCCAGGGCTGCTGACTGGCTCCTGTGCTGGTGGCACATAAAAAAAGCACCATTGGAGTGTGGTCATTGCCAGTGCCGCCAGACTGGCTCCTGTGCAGGTGGCATGTAAAAAGCAACATTTGAGCGTGGCCGATGCCAGGACCGCCTGACTGGCCCTCATGCCGGTGGCACGTAAAATCACCCACTACACTTTCGGAATAGTTGGTTTTAGGAAGGGCGTCCAGCTGTAAAAACTCTGCCAAACCAGAATGGAGACTGGTGCAGCCTCCTGGCACACCAGCCCTGAGTCAAACCGTCCAACCCGTGCCAGCATGGAAAGCAGACATTAAACAGAAAACGATGATGATAAACATGTATGTGTCTGTAAGTACAGATGGGTGTGCATGTATGTATATGTATATACATGTGCATATGTGTGACTGTATATACACACAGACACACACACTTTCATGCAATAGGCATAGAGATGTCAACACCATAAAGCAGTGCTAAAATAAATGTTTGCTTGTGTGTGTGTGTGTGTGTGCATACATTCATACGTATATACAGACACAACTGCACAAAGAAAGAAAAAAAACCTACTCAACACATGCTGTGAACTGGACATTGTATATCTGTCTTAACTGTTTTGCTCCTTAGATTCACATAGCTCAAACTTTTACAAGTATTTCTTTACACGTATGAAATTTTGAACCCAGTGAATCTAACACAAACCACTTGTGTGTGTGTGTGTGTGTGTATATATATATATATATATATATATATATTATATATATAATACACACATGCACACACACACACACACACACACACACACACACACACATCTTGGTTCAGGCTCATGATGGGATTTGATGCCCAAAGGAGGCAAAAGACCAAGAGGAAAACTAAGGAAGTTGGGGCAGTTCTGGGACAATATGATAGTAATAGATGTCCCGAGGGGAGTTAGGAGGAAAGCAACCAACATGTTTAGAGAAGGTTCACTGCCCATTGTGTTGACAGTGTTGGAGGATATATATGTGTGTGTATATATACATATATATACATTCACTGTATGTATATATATATATATATATATATATAGATATATATATATATAGATATATATATATATAGGTGTGCATATATTTCATCATCATCATCAACATTTAGCACTGTTTTCCATGCTGGCATAGGTTGGACAGCTTGACAGGAGCTAACAAGGCCAGGGTCCACATCAGGTTTCCTCGTCTGTTTTGGCTTGGTTTCTACAGTTGGATGTCCTTCCTAATGTCAACCATTTTACAGAGTGTACTGGGGGGGGGGACTGGTATTTAGACGGAAGAAGTATGAAAGGAAAGTGCTCGACTCAGCTGAAGTGAGATTTGAACCAAGACCAGAAAGAGTTGAAAGTAAACACAGCAAATATATTTAGTCTGGCAGGTGTCACATCCAAAAAACTAATTCACAGCCAGCATTCACAGTTAATATTGGACACATATGAAATTACTAAAATTACATTAAAAAAATGAAGAAAAAAAGCAGAAGAAAAAAAAAACTAGTGATACAGTAAAAAACAAAAAAAAAAAAAGGAAAAGAAAAATACAATGTGCAATAATATTTTGCACTAAATAATCTGCAGGTTTTATTGTAAGTGTCTGCAGAAGCAGCAGCAGAAACGACAACGACTATGGTGGCGACAGAAAACATATTTTTTTGAAGTCGTTTATTTTTTTTTTAAGTCTTTTGCCAAGTGTGAAGGAGAGAGGGAGAAGCAGGGAGGGAGAGAGAGAGTGGAAAAAGAAAGAAGAGAGAGAGAGAGAGAGGGGGGAAGGAAGAAGCAGAAAAGGTAGGAGAGAGAGAGAGAGAGAGAGATTTGGAAAACTAAAGGAAGGTGATATATTGTTTAATTAGACCTGACAGCCACAGTAGCAGCAGCTAAGAACTAACCTGATACTAGACAACAATTTGGATGAAAAGATTATAACAATGAAACAGTTATTGCATGTGTTTCTTCCTCCTGCTCCTCTTCCTTTTCTCTTTCTTTAAGTGGCTGCAACCAAGATACGCTTCACCATGTTGTGTTGATTACCTCTGTCCAAACCCCCTTTCCTTAGCTTTTGCTGGGGTCAGCTCCTAATGTAATGCATCTCAGCCTATAACATCAATGCAGATGATCTGTTGGGGCATGGAAGTCCCTATATATATATATATATATATATATATATATATATACATACATATATATATATATGTACATACTTTATATGTGTGTGTGTGTGTGTGTGTATATATACACACACAACACATATATATATATATATATGCATATATGGGCGCAGAACGTCATGAAATGTGTAAGACAAAAAATACAAAGTATGAGTACATGGAAAATGAACTATTTTTTTGAACAACAAAAGACACAAATGGAAAACAAGACAAGCAACATAAAGAACGACCCTTCATCAGTTGTTGGCTGTTTTTCTAGTCTCGTATTTCGAGCATTTAACAACAATATATGCCTTCGATAAAACAGTTGCTCCTGCAAAGCAAATTAAATAAAATTTGAGATTTTGCGGAGGGTCAAAATTGGTAACACAAACAGGACAGTGAAAACATACATCATCTTTGATGTTGTTTAACTTCCATTTCCCAAGCTGGCACAGTTTGACAGGAGCTGTCCAGACTCCAATTGTCTGTTGTGGCATGGTTTCTATGGCTGGATGCCCTTCCTAACACCAACCACTTTACATAGTGTGGACTGGATGCGTTTTACGTAGCACTGGCAAGAGTGCATTTTATGTGGCACCCACACCTGTAAATCACCCAAATATGGCCAGGGTATTCAGCATGATGGCAGTGGTCAGCAAGGCATACCCTATGCTGAGATAGGATGGGAAATGTTCATTAATCTCCTCTTGGGTCTCATATGCACAGCCTAGAATGCTTTGAGCCCTTGCAAGAAACATGGAATTACTCAATGAGGACACCATTGCAACCATTTAAATTTAGATTTAAAATGACTCCTACTTCAAATCCAGTCTAGAGTCTTTTCTTTTTCTTTTCTTTTTACTTGTTTCAGTCATTTTGACTGCGGCCATGCTGGAGCACCGCCTTTAATCGAGCAAATCGACCCCGGGTCTTATTCTTTGTAAGCCCAGTACTTATTCTATCGGTCTCTTTTGCCGAACCGCTAAGTGACGGGGACATAAACGCACCAGCATCGGTTGTCAAGCAATGCTAGGGGGACAAACACAGACACACAAACATACACGCACATACATATATATACACATATACGACGGGCTTCTTTCAGTTTCTGTCTACCAAATCCACTCACAAGGTTTTGGTCGGCCCGAGGCTATAGTAGAAGACACTTGCCCAAGGTGCCACACAGTGGGACTGAACCCGGAACCATGTGGTTGGTAAACAAGCTACTTACCACACAGCCACTCCTGCGCCTCTAGAATGGTCTTTGATGTTATCGTTAAACCAAACTAAAGAATACCCTTGTCATCAAGTAATAAGGTATTTGATATAGGTGTAAATATGTAAACTTAAAATGAGGTTAATAGTTAACTAATAACTTTAACAAATATCCTTGGACTGAACAATGCCCCACACACCCACACATACCATGCAGGTATGTTAAATACACTCGTGTATGCCTAATCGCTCACACACATATGCTAACAAAATTGATAGACACATATCCTCACTGCTATGTGTCAATGCAGCAAAAACAGTACAAATATGTACATTTACACACACACACATGCGCGCGCGCGCACACATGGAAGATCATGTTATATGAGAGCCTCTAAAAACGCTTGGTCCTTGAAAACAGGAGATGACAGTGGTGATCTAAGCAGACAGCTGAAGGAGCTAACAATACAAATAGCACATTGTTTACCATCCTTTCAATAGCTGTAGTAATACTGGAAGTGGTGGTGGTGGTGGTGGTGGTGGTGGTGGTGGTGGTGGTAGTAGTAAAAGTAGTAGAAGTAGTAGCAGCAGCACCAGCAGCAGTAGTACTCATACATACATAAAATTATGTATAAGAGTATTTCTAAGAGACTTCTATAGACAAAACTAAACCAGTGCAATTAACTTGATCGCTAGATTAATTAATAGAACAATGCTTAGGGTAATGACATGCTTTATCATATCAATACATCTTGTGATTTCATACGTGTGTCAGTTACTGGACTGCGGCCATGCTGGGGCATCATCTTCAAGGGTTTTAGTTAAAAAAACTGGTTCCAGTATTTTGGGATATTTTTCAAAGTCTGGTACTTATTCTATTGGTTTCATCTGTTGGACTGCTAAGTTACAAGCACCAGGGCTGTGGAGTCAAAACAAAAAACTTCAACTCCGACTCCTTTACTATTGGCACCTCTGACTCCGACTCCTCTTTGTTTAATTAAGTGATTGTGGTCTACATATCTCATAAAGCATATGCATACGCTTGTACTCTGAGTAGACATTGCGAGTCATAGTCCGTATAGTTTTACCGACCCCAACTCCAGCTACCCCTTAATTGTTTCTGACTCCACGACTCCAACTCGACAGCCCTGACAATGACATAATCACACTGACACTGGTTGTCAAATGGTGGGGGGAGGGAAGTGACAAGTGCAGGCACAAAAGCACACAATAGGCTTCCACGAAGCCTACCAGACTTACTCACAAGGCATTGGTTGGCCCGAGGCTATAGTCAAAGACACTTGTCCAAGGTGCCACACAGTGGGACTGAACCTGAGCTATTATAGACATAACCAAATACAAAAACTTACTCCACAAGCACATGGTTCTGGGTTCAATCTCAGTGTGACACCTTGGGCAAGTGTCTTCTTCTATAGCCTCAGCCCTGACAAAGCTTTGTGAGTGGATTTGGCTGATGAAAACTGAAAGAAGCTCATCATCATCATCGTTTAACATCCATTTTCCATGCTGGCATGGGTTCGACAGTTTAACTAGGGACTGGCAAGCCAGGAGGCTGCACCAGACTCCAATCTGAACTGGCAACGTTTCTACAGTAGGATGCCTTTCTTAATGCCAACCACTTCGCGAGTGTAGTGGGTGCTTTTTACGTGCCTAAATGCAGTGCTCCAGCATGGCCAGTCAAATGACTGAAACAAATAAGAGAAAATAAAAGATGATATAACATCATATATCATTAGTGTATGTGTGTGTATATGTACGAGTATATATGTGTGTGTGTGTGTGTATCTCAAAGGCAGTGCTCCAGCATGGCCACAGTCAAATGACTGAAACAAGTAAAATAAAAGAATATGTACATAGACACACATACATATCTCTTTTACTCTCTTTTACTTGTTTCAGTCATTTGACTGCGGCCATGCTGGAGCACTGCCTTTAGTCGAGCAAATCGAAGCCCAGTACTTATTCTATCAGTC
>NC_043005.1:27523944-27533944 GCF_006345805.1 Octopus sinensis
AAATGAGCAAGTACTTTAACAAAGTTTCCTGAAATAGTCGTCTTAGGTTTATTACAGATGGCATCTGCAGCATCTGACACACACACACACACACACGTGTGTATGTGTATGTGTGTACACATATACATATATACACATATCTGTGTGTATACGCAGATATACATGGAAAAATAGGTATATATAAAAATAAACATACATCTATGCACCTACCATCATCATCATTTAATATGTTTTCCATGCTGGCATGGGTTGGAAACACACACATACACACATATATGTATAATCACACACATAGACACATATGTATACAGACATAACTATATATATATATATACACACACACACACACACACACACACTAAAACACATACACATTTATATACAAACTAACACCAAAACACACACACATTACAATCATTTTACGTCCTCTTTCCATGATGCCATTGGTTGGACACACGCACACACACACATATATATATGCATAATCACACATATAGATACATATGTATACAGACATAACTATATATACACACAAACACCAAAATACATACACACACAGACATCACAATCATTTTACATCTTTCCATGCTGGCATGGGTTAGATGAGTTATTAAACACTGAGTCAGTTCTCCATAGTTATACACTAATAATTAACACAAAAAAAAAATATAGTAAAGGAAGAACAATCTACATAATTATGGTAATTACATAAATAAACGAAACAACAAGAACGGCATATAATCTGCACATCATTATATCTCCAATATTACAAAAATGTTGTACAATATATATATATATATATATAATGTATAAACATGGTAAGAAACTTGCTTCCCAACAGCATGATTCTGAGTTCAGTCCCACCGCATGGCACTTTGGGCAAGTGTCTTCTACTATAGCCTCAGGCCAACCAAAGCCTTGTGAGTGGATTTGGTAGACAGAAACTGAAAGAAGCCCGTCGTATATATGTGTGTGTGTGTGTGTGTGTGTGTTTGTGCGTGTGTTTGTCACCCCAACCATCGCTTGACAACCAATACTGGTGTGTTTACATCCCCTTAACATAGTGGTTTGGCATAGGCTTACAAAGAATAAGTCTTGGGGTCGACTAAAGGTAGTGCTCCAGCATGGTCACAGTCAAATAACTGAAACAAAAGAATAAAAAAAAGGTAAATACAAAGATGAGATCCTTGCTGAGTCATGCAGATTCCTAGGACCATTTTCCTGGTTTCTATGGTGTATATATTTCCCCCTGGAACGGAGTGCTGATCAATTGCAGGAAATACTCATTTTTGCCAGCTGAGTGGACTGGAGCAACGTGAAATGAAGTGTCTTGCTCAAGAGCACAATGCATTGCCTGACTGAGGAATTGAAACCACAATCTGACAATCACAGGTCCAACACCCTAACCACTGAGTCACGTGCCTCCAGACAAGCGAGTCAATTTGACATACAAACATGTCAAACGTATCCATTTCTCTTGTAGACAAACAGCCTCAACTGATTTTCAGCCTTTGTTGAGGTTTCATTGGATGTCTACATCACCATGTTGGAATGTCCACCAGGAGCAATAAATGCAGAGACAGTAACTAGTGCACTCTAACCTACACTGCCTTGACCACCTCCACTGTGGCCATCCCTAGAATGTACAAGAGTAAAGAAATAGAAGAGCATTATGTGTCTGGAATTTTAAAATGTAGCTCAAACAGTGTATAAACATGTGGTCGGGTGTGGTATCTGTAGTGGTAGAGAAATTAACTTGACAATGGAGCGAAATACAATATGTTCAGATTGTCACATCTCTACATGTTTGAAGTGTGTACTATCTGTAATAGTACAGAAATGGACAGGTCAGTAGATGTAGGGCCACATGTCCAGGCAGTCATGATATACCTCATACATGTCATCACTACATGTGGGAGAGTTCAGTATCTGCAGTAACACAGTGAGAGAGATTAGGCAGTAGAGGAAGTGCTACATGTCAGTTAAGTCAGACATGGTATAACTGTAATGATGGATCTTTGGCTGATACCTTGTTGCTTGGACAATAATCAGCATATCACAGGACTGTTTGATCAGGGATAATGTGGGATCGGACCAAGCAGAAAATCTGAAAACACTGTCGACCTTTCCTTTGTAAAAGTTAATATGTATGCATTTTACAAAAAAGTAGGGAGTAATCCTTTAGTTAACTGTTTTCAAATGTAAGTTTATATAAAACAAACACACACACTCAACACACCCTCACACACACCCTGAAAGTTTTGAAATTCTTATTTTTGCTTACACATCCTTTTTTTACCAGTTGTTAGTGAACTCCATGGCCTGACATGTTAACACACAATATTGGAAATGAATGACTGCTGTATAACAGTAACACTCATTTCTAGCTATTATACGATGTCAAGGACATATATATATATATATAAAAGAAACTTGTTCAGTTTCCGTCTTCCAAATCTACTCACAAGGCTTTGCTGAGGCTAGTAAAAAAAACACATGCCCAAGATGCCATCTGACAGAAGTGGACCTAGTATCACATTTTTGGGAAACAAAATTCTTAACCACACAACCATGCCTGGATCTTGTTTCATTTTCTTGCTTTTACGAACCAAGCCCAATATTCTGCTCTTAACCACTGAACTCCTTTAACCCTTTTGTTTCCGTATTTATTTTAAGATGCCCTGTATTTCTTTCAATTAACTTTAAATATAACAAAGAATTTAGTGAAATAACTTAGTTATCATTAAGCTAGTGTTAGGAACATAAATTGTGACTTAGGTTCGGTGGAAGATTTTAATTCAGAACTTTTGAAAACAAGACATTTGTGAGCCAGGGTTGGTATCAAAAGGGTTAAGATGGTTCCTCTATTATATATTTTAAGAATTGTTTTTCAAGTGTGTATTTTAACTGTTTTGTTACCATATTTCTGTTGAGATACTCTGTTTCTTCCAATTAATCTTAAATATAACAAAGAATTTAGTGAAATAACTTAGTTATCATTAAGCTAGTGTTAGGAACATAAATTGTGACTTAGGTTCGGTGGAAGATTTTAATTCAGAACTTTTGAAAACAAGACATTTGTGAGCCAGGGTTGGTATCAAAAGGGTTAAGAATGGTTCCTCTATTATATATTTTAAGAATTGTTTTTCAAGTGTGTATTTTAACTGTTTTGTTACCATATTTCTGTTGAGATACTCTGTTTCTTCCAATTAATCTTAAATATAACAAAGAATTTAGTGAAATAACTTAGTTATCATTAAGCTAGTGTTAGGAACATAAATTGTGACTTAGGTTCGGTGGAAGATTTTAATTCAGAACTTTTGAAAACAAGACATTTGTGAGCCAGGGTTGGTATCAAAAGGGTTAAGAATGGTTCCTCTATTATATATTTTAAGAATTGTTTTTCAAGTGTGTATTTTAACTGTTTTGTTACCATATTTCTGTTGAGATACTCTGTTTCTTCCAATTAATCTTAAATATAACAAAGAATTTAGTAAAATAACTTAGTTACCATTAAGCTAGTGTTAGGAACACAAATTGTGGCTAATGTTTAGTGGAAGATTTAAATTCAAAACTTATGAAAACAAAACATTTGTACAGAGCCAGAGCTGGTTTCAGGCGGGTTGGTATCGAAAGGGTTAAACACTTAGATACAATAGCTAGAGTGTCAACCTAATTCTGCCAAAGTTGAATATGTCACCACTCAGACTTGTATGGAAAGCTTCTTTCAAGCCTATAGTCCTAATTAGCATAGAGCTTACTCCAGTTTCTGAAGTGGTAAAACAGATTTGAAAACTCTTGTGGATGGGATCAGTCCCAGCTGCTGCTACCAGTACTTATTTTCAGCTGAATGAGTGGTGTGAAGTTAAGTGCCTTGCTCAATGATACAAAGCACTGCTGGATCAAGAAATAGATACTAGTTAAATACTTGTATATCAATACAATTGACCACTATACCCAATGCTCTGTGTCTTGGTTGAAAATAGATATTTTGATCATCTTCCTCCACCACCTCTGACTGAGTTTTGTGGTTTCTTTTAAACTATTATGACTCAAGATCATGTGTGTGTGTGTATCTATATCTATATATATATATATATATTAGAAGGTTTGGGGATATATTTATATCAGTGCACTTGGAGAGAGCTTGGCACAGAGATAGGAGAGCACATCGACACCTCATGATATAAGCATGTGAACAGCACCAGAATACACACATGTGCATATACTGTGTGTGTGAAAATAAATATTTAAGAAGAAAGGCAAAAGCAATTAGTCTATTTTTTTTTTATCAAGGAGTGCCATCTTCCAGCAGGATTAGGCAAGGCAAGCAATAATAATGATGATGATGATGATGATAGTTTATTTTGTGTCAAAGCCCTCAACAGTTTAGGGATTGTACAAAGATGAAATACAGATTTTGTGATCAGGTAGGGTGGGAAGTGTTCTGCAGAGTAAAATAAGGGTTAAATCAACACAATCAATAGACATCAATAAAATGACAAGAAAGGATCTGTAATAGGGGGTTTTAACTATCATGTAAAGCAATTTAGGGCATTCCACACTAAACTCTGGGTTACTTTGTTGGTGTCAGATGTTAAAGATGTTTAAGTGGCTTCTCACAGTTTCCTGTTGCTTGTTTATAGCCATCTGGTAAGCGGTTGACCCATTATTTGACCTCAGCAATCTCATTGCTCTCACTCTCTCTATAGCTTCTTTTATTAGCCACAACCCCCCCCCCACACACACACACACACGCCACCACCACCACCACCAAACCTTGGGAGGGAATAAAAGGATGACAGAATTGAAAGCAAAAATAATAAGTAGGGGGTGGTGTTATGTTCAATAAAAGTGTCAGGGTGGGGTGAAGAGAAATTACAAGCAATAAGTAACAATGGAAAGAAAGCCCAGCAATTAAAGTTCAATTAAAGTTGATTGATGGTGGGGGTGAGGGGCAGCAGCTGGGTTTACAGACCACTGTATGTGTAACTTATTTTATTGACACAAGAAGATTGTAATAACACTAACAGTAGTAAAAATGATTGTTTTTATTACAGGTACAAGGCCTGAAATTTTGGGTGGAGGGGGGGCCAGTCAATTAATTCAACTCCCCCACCACCCACCCGTGTTCAACTGGTACTTATTTCATGGATCCCAAAAGGACAAAAGACAAAGTTGACCTCAGAATGTAAAGACCTAAGAATTTGAACTCCGAATGAAAAGATGGAGAAAAAGCTACAGAGTATTTTGTCAGGCATTCTAACAATTCTGCCAGCTTGCCACTTTAATATTTTCCTTATTGACCATCAAAGATTCACAAAAACATCAGGAATGTACAGGACAATACAAAGTGCAATTTCATAAAGGTGTGCCAGTCAGGTGGCACTGGCATCAGTGCTGCCTGACTGGCCTCCATGCTGATGGCACATAAAAAGCACCCACTACACTCACAGAGTGGTTGATGCTCAGAAAGGTATACAGCTGTAGAAACCTTACCAGATCAGATTGTAGCCTGGTGCCAGTCTTCAGTCAAACCGTCCAACCCATGCCATCATGGAAAGCATACGTTAAATGATGATGATGAGTGAATAAAAATAAGAATAACAATATAAATTTCAACAAGAAACAAAGCCCCAAAAGAATGAGGGTTCTGAGGGTTACTTGTGAAAAATGAATAAGTCACACTGACTACTCAGGCAAGTATTTTTTCCCCCTGTGTCCACCTTCAATATACAAGCACATAGAGTGACCCATACACTCTCTCACCCACCTTTCAAATTTGATGGCAAGCAGCACTTCCCCCCCTCTACTCTTTCCAAGTTAAACTGGAAAAACTTAATGATACAATTCTATATTTTTGAGATGAGGAATTATGTACATTATTTACAATGGCCATTTAAGTGCCCTCACCTTGTTTGTTACCACAAACAGCCTTCATCAGGTGTTCTGGTGGAATTTCAATCCCCAACCCTTTATTTGACTAATGGGGTACACTGTTCCCATTCCTAAGGTATGTTGCTGATGTTATTTTTCAGTTGATATTATTTTTTCAAGTTCCTGCCTGGGATTGAACTTAGAATCCAAGGTTAGTAGCTTATGCTTCTTATCCACTACACCATGGGCAATTATAGAGTTAATTTCAGGGCTTATAAACCTAGTATTTTATCTTTTCTTAATACTGGTTCCCATATTATATTCATAACTGTGCTAGGTCTGCTTGGGAGGTTATTAAATAAAACTTAATGATAATTCTTTTTAATTTTGAACTTGGAACTTCAAGTAAGGACTGTAGTTAAAGACAGGCACATGACCCTATTTATGGTGCAGGGAGGACATATGACCAACCTGAATGGTCGCAGTTGATACTTTAGCAAATCTGGATAGATGGAGAGAAAATTTAACAAGGGTGATGTTTGAACTTAGAACGCTAAGTAACTGTCTAAGATTCTATAATTCAGGCATCTGTGTGACATTTATCACTTGTTCTTATGTGACCCCACCCCACCCCACCGGCACACACACACACACATGCATAGAAACCCCACAAATATGGACATGGCTGTGTGATAAGAAATTTGCTTTACAACCACATGGTTCCAGGTTCAGTCCCACTGCATGGAACCTGTTATAAAGCCCCAAGCCGATCAAATAGTTGTGAGTGTATTTGGTAAACAGAAATTAAAAGAAGCCCATTGTGTGTGTGTGACGGGGGTTGTGGGTGCAAATCTATGGGCATCTGTTTGTCCCCCATTCCAACTTGACAACTGGCATCGGTGTATTGCATCCCTGTAACCTAGAAGTTTAGCAAAACAGACCAATAGAGCAAGTACTAGGCTATGAATTAAGTCCTGGGGTTGATTTGTTTGATTAAAACTCTTCAAGGTGGTGCTCCAGTGTGGCCACAGTCAAATGATTGAAACAAGCAAAAGTATATATATATAATATATATAATATATATAATATATATATATATATTGATACTAAATAATTAGGGTTCAGCAGAACCTTAATTATTAGTATTACTTAAGTTACCATGAAATGGTCCTTTTTCATGCCGAATTCTACTAGGTGAAAATTATTGATTACTTCTTAATTAAATAATTTTACCCTTTGTTATTATTGATATATACGTGTGTGTGTATATATATATATATATATATATATATATTGATGTATGTGTGTGTGTATATATATATATATGGCAGGGTGTTTTTAAATGTGAAATCTTTCCTTCACCTGCTCCACCCACACCTGCGAAAGTTAAGGAAATGAGAAAAATGATTGGAGGTGGAGGATAGCAGGAGTGGTGGGATAAAAATTTGATTCAGTGAGGTGAGCATTAACTCCTACATTCTGCAGTTGTAAGCAAGCATGGAACCTAAAAGAGATTTTGGAAGGGGGCGAAATGGGGTGGGGTGCATATCCGACACGCCTTCTTGGACATTGTCAGTTAGTGACTCAATATTTTCCACCTACATTTTGTGATCACAAACCTAAACGTGTAATATATATATATATATATATACATATATATATATATATGGAGAAAAAAAATTAAGATAGAAAATGCTAAAATAATTTTATAAAAAACATTTCAGTACCGGTTTCCATAATTGAGACTTTTTCAACTCTAAGTATGGAAAACAAATTTTGGAAAAATTAAAAGAAAAGATTTTTTAAAAGAATATTTGCATAGTGTTCAAATACAAGTGGCATTTTCCATTTTCCTTGTTTCTGTCTGTCTCTGTCTATATATAGGCGTAGGAGTGGCTGTGTGGTAAGTAGCTTGCTTACCAACCACATGGTTCTGGGTTCAGTCAGTCCCACTGTGTGACACTTTGGACAAGTGTCTTCTACCGTAGCCTCGGGCCGACCAAATTCTTGTGAGAGGATTTCGTAGACGGAAACTGAAAGAAGCCCGTCGTGTGTGTGTATGTATTTGTCCCTCACTATTGCTTGACAACCGATGTTGGTGTGTTTACGTCCCTGTAACTGCTGTTCGGCAAAAGAGACCGAGAGAATAAGTACTACGCTCACAAAGAACAAGTCCTGATTTAGGATTAGGATTTGTTCCACTGAAGGCGGTGCTCCAGCATGGCCGCAGTCAAATGAAACGAGTAAAAGAATAAAAGAATATATATATATATATACACACACAAACACATATATATATATATATCATATATATATAATATATATATATATATATATGTATATATATATGTATGTATGTTTTGTGTATATATATATGCAGAGAGAGAGAGAGAGAGGAAATAGGACGATGCTGTTGGCGTTGTATAAAAAATGTCAACAAGTCGTCATCGGGAACAACTGTAAAAGTGAACAGTTTAAAAATTAGAACTAAATAAACGCACGTGCTTTCTCGGTTCTCACACACCTACACACACCTTCATCGCCATGTTATGCGTAAAGGGATTGTCTGACAAATGTGCGTGTGTGAGAGAGAGAGAGAGAGAGAAAGAGAGTGGGTGTTTGTGTGAATGAGGGTAGATCTATGAGTAGGTGGGTGGAAGTGTGCATGTGTGTGTGTGTGATTACGCTACGTCGTGGGACATAAAGACGACGCAACATAACCAACAGCAATATAAACAAAACACACACACACACACACACACACGATAGGCTTCTCTAGTTTCCGTCTCAGAAGATGCTAATTAATTAACCCTGCGTCATGGAATCAAACGCGGAGCCGCTTCGTTGTAAGATAAGCTCCTTGATTATAATAAAGTCGTGTCTAATTAAAACAATAAGAAACCTTAAGTTTCAACCTGCAATAACAAACTATGAACGAAGTACTTCAGGAACATCGTACTCTTTCCACGTTTGTAAACAGAAGCGTAAACCAACCAACACACACACACAATCATGTATGTGTGTCACCGATTAACAACCATTGTTACTTTCTTTTTACGTTCCCGTTTTGTAAATAAATAGCAGACTCGTGCCCCAGCATGACCACAGGCCACGGACAAGACTCACACGCCCACAAACACGTGTGTACATTAATGTGTATACATACACATATGAAAGGGGAGAACGTGCAAATTGTACGCACAACACACACACACACAGATGCGTGTGTCCGTAGCAGACAGGTTTACGAAGTCGAAGGAAGTTTTGGAATGCAGAGTCCAAGATGCAAAATTGGAAAATTAAACAGGATTTTTAACAAAAGAACTATCTTAACCATTCTTTGTCTTCTTTATATTTAGTTGTTTTTTGGGGTTTTTTTTACTATTATAGTTATTACACACATAAAACACACACGTAATAACAGCAATACTTAAGAATAAACTAAAACAAACATACAAACTTGCAAAGATAAATAATAGTAAATATATTGTATATAAATTTTAATTTATATGTATACATTATAAATAAATTTTATAGATATAGGTAAGTAAGGAGTTAATTAGTTTGACTAAAATTCCACAAGCCGGGGGCAAGACTTCCATCCCCCCTCCTAAAAAAACCTCTTTTTTCTAAATATGAAGAAAAATACGGACATTATGATTCAGACAAAAATTTCTAAACATTTCTGTAGTTACGATTAGGGGGTTAGGGTTAGTGTTGGGGAAAGAATTTGGGTGGAAGGGAGGGGGGATTTTAACAATGCCGATTTTTGACATTGTTAAAAACGGGGGTTTTTGGAAAAAAAAATTCTTAAATAAACAAATTTGGGATAAAATGTGTGTGGGGGGACAGTCAGAAGTCTTTCCCAAGCCGGTGCCGTAGCATGGCCGCAGTCTAATGATTGAAACGTGTAAAAGACTAAACACACACGCACTTTCCTCAGTCACATATCACCAACTTTATAAGGATGTTGATAATACTTAAACAGCCGTCAAGAAAGGGACAGCAAACTTTAACTGTAAGAGAAAGGCAAGTTTGAAGGGAAAGGTAGAAACGGGTTTATTGGAGGGGAAATTTATGCCCCTCCAGTAAAACAATTCTTTTTTTTCTTTTTCTGTCACGG
>NC_043005.1:27538944-27583944 GCF_006345805.1 Octopus sinensis
GAAAAAAACCAAACTTTATACCAAACAATAAGTCACACAGAGACATACATACACCATTTAATAAAAATTAACAAAGTTTTTGGGGGTTTTTTTTATCGGCCACAAAAGGGTAATTAAGAAAGATCTTCAACTGACGGGGAAACCTGACGCAAAAGAACAGCCAATATACAAAAATATATACACCTAATATTCAATAAAACAATACGGTAAAGCAAACACACATACGAGCGCGCGTATCTACACACGCAAGAGTGTACGTATTTGAACTAAGAGACAGTATAGAAGTTAATAACGATCAGTAATAATAATAATAAATACTAATAATAGGTCACTCACCTTTTTACTCATGTCGCAGTCTGTGAAGTGATACGGTAAATATCAAGAATTGGCGACATGTACAGACAATAATAGCTGGGCCAGTTCCTATGAGGTCCTCCTCAAGACGTAGATTGGGGTACGTGTATGTGTGTGAGAGTGTGTATATATATATATATATATAATATATATATATATATATATATATATATAAAAAAATATATATATATATATATATATATATATATATATTAATGCAGGGTAGCTTTCTGGCTATGTAGATGTGGATTTGTGATAATGATGATGATGATAAACAGGAATAGAAACTTCTTTCGTAGATGTTTTTGTGTAATAATTACTTCTCCAGAATCAGATATAGCTTTGACCGTACATTATATACGTAGATAGATAGATAGATAGATAGATAGATAGATAGATAGATAGATAGATAAAGACAGTGTGTGTGTGAATGTGCGAAGAAATGAAACAACGAAGACGTTACTAATAAAGGAAGAGGTAGATTTCGAAACAGGAATGGAAACAAAATACAGTTTTGATATAATCAAATCTGTTGTATATGTCGATGTATAATATATGGCTTGGGTTCAAAGATAGACGAACGGATAGTTAACATAGGTAATACGATGGGATGTGCGTGTGGAGAGACAGACAGATAGATAGATGCATGGATGGATTGACGGATGTTAACGAAGCATGTGTGTATGTGTGTGTGTAACGTATATTTTTTGCGCCGTTCACTCGGGCCTTTAACCTTTCAAAGACTTCATAAATAGGAGTGCCTGGCTGCAATTCGTTATTAAAAGTTGCTGTGGTTGTTGTATACAAATGTTATCTCTGTGTGTACAATATACATATAGTGTGTGTGTGTGTTTGTGTTGGTGAGGTTATATATATATATATAAATTTGTGTATATACTTATATATATGTATACACACAATATATATATATATATAAGTATATATATACTGAAACAACAATCCAGCAATAGAATTCTCGAGCTGTGCACTTTCACCAGCAAAACAACATTTAGTAAATAAAAACGACCCCGGCTGAAGGTGGTGACGAGGGCGGAGGAGGAGAAGATGAAGGGGAGGAGCAGCAGCGAGCGGGAGATGAAGGAGGAGGAGGAGCAACAACGGCGACGGGTGGCGAAGGAGGAGGAGGAGGTGCTGCGAATAAGTGAACGGGAGGAGACATCGTAGAATTAGAAGGAGGAGGAGGAATCGCGTAAAGAGAAGGGGAGGCTATTACGAAATAACATAAAATGAATGTAAACATATAAATAATAACAAAAAAAAAAAATTTCTTGTGAACGAAACAAAACAAGAGAAGTCATCAATGAACGGTGTTTCAAGATGTGTAGAAATCGTAAGAACACACACACACAAATAATATGCGGGAAAAATGCATAGGGAAAAATATTTATAGTACTTTTAATTGTACTTATATATATATATATATATATATATATATATATATATACGCACACACACCCATGCTTATCTATATAACTGGACACCTTGATATATTCAAATATATTCACGAATACAAGTAAATATGCAATCTTGTATATTGCTATATATTGTATGCATATGTGTGTGTATGTGCACTGTTAGTGTATATTTTTACATATATAAATGCAACAATATTTTATATACATACACACACACACAACACACACACACACATATATATATATATACATACATATATATATATATATATATATATATATACATACACACACATATATATATATATAGATATACATATATACACGCGCGCGCAGATAGGTAAGCATACATACGTACATAGAAATGTATAGATTTACATTCACATATATATATATTTATATATTTATATACACACATGTATACATATCTATACATTCATATTTATACACACATACAAATATATGCAGCGTGATCTATCTATCTATCTATATATATATCTATATATATATATATATATATAGCTGTTTGTTCTTCCTACTTGTGCAGAGTCGCTCAAACTTTTATAAGGAGCGGGTTACACCGGAGTAAACACATAAATGTGAAACAAGGTGGAAAAAAAGAGTACTCAAATACCAGTGGTAGAGTAATATGGTTTATTTAAAGCAGCAGAAAATTCAACAAAATCTGTTACTCTGAGTTTCTCGTTGCCGTTCATCAGACAGTTTGGAGTGGCTGTGTGGTAAGTAGCTTCCTTACCAACCACATGGTTCTGGGTTCAATTCCACTGCGTGGTACCTTGGGCAAGTGTCTTCTACTATAGCCTTGGGCCGACCAAAGCCTTGTGAGTGGATTTGGTAGACGGAAACTGAAAGAAGCCCGTCGTATATATGTATATGTATGTGTTTGTGTGTCTGTATTTGTCCACCCACCCGCAACATCGCTTGACAACCGATGCTGGTGTGTTTACGTCCCCGTAACTTAGCATAGAATAAGTACTAGGCTTACAAAGTCCACGGCCGCAGTCAAATGACTGAAACAAGTAAAGAGTAAAAGAGTATAATATATATATATATATATATACATTTACCCATGCGTGTATCTATATATGTGTGTGTGTCTGTCCGTATACATATTATATATATATATATATATATATATATATATATAAAAATTAAAAATTGTATAATACAGCAGCATTTTCGAACTTCATTTTTTACAAATATATATATATATATATATATAAACACACACTATGAATATACATGTTATGTGCAGATATCTATATACATTATCCTTATTTACTCTTTTACTCTTGTTTCAGGTATGTGATTGCGGCCATGCTGGAGCATCGCCTTTAGTCGAACAAAGAAACCCCAGGACTTATTCTTTGTAGGCCTAGTACTTATTCTATAGCTTCTATAGCTGGATGCACTTCCTAATACCAACCATGTTAATGCGTTAACTGGGTGCTTTTCAAATGGTACCAGCAACACTGAGGATCCCAAATAATTTGTCAAACAAGACCCCTCAACAGTGGGGGAAGTATTGAGGAATAGAAAAGATGGAGTGGGAGTGAGAGAGAAAGGCAAGGGGAGAGACAGGTGGTGAAGATACGAGAGGAGACAGCCCCCCCCCCGTACACCAAAGTTATAGGGTGGTGTATGTAGTGAAGTGTGGACTGGGGATGGAGTGGAAAAGGATGGAGTGTGGAGGGGTGGAGGTCACAAAACTTCGAAAGGAGAAAGGGAGTTAGATGTGGGGGAAGGGGGAAAAACAAGTGGTGAACATGGGTCGATTGAGTGGAGGAGGGGTTTCACAAACATGGACTTTACTTTGCTGAGTGTGTTTTCTCAAGCCATAGTATATCACCATTTGTCTTGATCCTTAGTTATCTTATCTGTGAGGCTCAGATCATTTCTCACCAATTCATCCCCCATCTTCCTAGGTCTTCCTCTCACACACACAAGTTCCCCACCCCCACCGCATGTAGAGATCACACACATTATATATATATATATATATATATATATATATATATATACAAAATAAGAAAATGGAGGAATAGATTCCTTTCAAACATCAACTTACAGATAATACCAATTCATATAATTTATTAACTAATTAAATAGGAACATCCAAATCCAACAGAATAAGACAGAATAAGACAGAATAAAACAATATACATCAATGAGTAAGATAATACCATAAAAATAATACATATAAAATGGATCATAACCCTTATCTCACTTTATATATTGCATATTAAGTTTTTTATAGAAAATGTGCATGTGTGTGCATGCAGAATTATTTTCAAAATTCCTTCGTAAGCACCAACAGGCATTGGAAGCAGAAACGGCTGTAAGAAATGTTATGTCATGCTTTGTATTAAAAAATAATCATCAGATCTGGTCCAATTTGTTTCTTTGTTGATCAAAAGTTTTTTCCATTTTCTGATTATTCAAATTTAATTCCTGATAAACTTTTTGCTTATTCTGTTGTTACCTATACTCTATGAGCATAGTGTGCCTGCATACCCATGCCCAGGGAGAGCTCAGGTAAATATGATACCAATAGAAAATACGGATACTTTTATCCCTTAGTCGGTTACTACAACTGCTAACTCTGCTTACCTATCATCATTATCATCATCATCGTTTAATGTCTGCTTTCCATACTGGACGGTTTTTGACTGCATGAAAAACAGATACTAAATGATTATGATGATATGCACAAACACACATACATATATATATATGTGTGCGTGTGTGTGTGAATGTGTCACTCTCTTGTTTCAGTCATTTGACTGCAGCCATGCTGGAGCACCACCTTTTTAGCCAAACAAATTGACCTCCAGGACTGATTCTTTGTAAGCCGAGTAATTACTCTATTAGTCCTTTTTGCTGAACCGTTAAGTTACGGGCACATAAACACACCAACATCAGTTACCAAGTGATGGTAGTGGGGGTGGGGTGGGCAAACAAATACACACACACACACACACATATATATATAACAGCCTTCTTTCAATTTCCATCTACCAAATGCACTCACAAGGCTGTGGTCAGTCCAAGGCTATAGTAGAAGACACTTGACCAAGGTGCCATACAGTGGAACTGAACCTGGAACCATGTGGTTGGGAAGCAAACTTCTTATGACACAGCCACTCCTGCACCTATATATATATATATATATACGTATATATATACATATATATATACATATATATATATACATATATATATATACATATATATATATACATATATATATATATATACATACATATATATATATATATATACACACACACACTCACACATACAAGTAAATATGAATAATCATAGTTACATATGTGTACACAGACACATGCACACACATACGTGTATGGCATAAGTATCAGAAGAACTTTATATTGTTCTTAAAGCCATCTTATATCAGCCATGGACCACTATCATCCACCCTTCTTTGCCACTCATATTCACTAGCATGTGCCTCTGTACAGTGATACACTGTACAGCTCTCTCTCTCTCTCTCTCCTTCCCTCCCTCCCTCTCCACTTTTGCTGCCTCTACCTTCCCTCCTCCGCCTGTCATTTCCCTATCCTCAATTTTATTATTATTATCATTATGCATTTCTTCACTGTTTCTGTGCTGCCAGTCAGCACCTACTCTCCCCTAAGCCACGTTTATACATTTTTGAGATGAGGAATCATGTACATTATTCACACCGGACAGAGAGGTGTCCTCACCTTGTTTGTTGTTACCACAACATTCCGGCTGATGTACCCTCCAGCCTTCATCAAGGTGTCCTGGTGGAATTTCGATCCCCAACCCTTTATATGACTAATGGGGTACTCTGTTCTTATTCCTAAGGTATTCTTTTTTGCTTACAGGCATATAGTGTAGCGGATAAGAGCATGGGCTACTAACCCTCAAATTCTGAGTTCAATCCCTGGCATGGACTAGGGAAATAATATCAGCAAAAAAAAAATTACATCAGCAAAATAGAATACCTTAGGAATGAGAACAGTGTACCTCATTAGTCAAATAAAGGGTTGGGGACTGAAATTCCACCAGAACACCTGATGAAGACTGGAGAATACTTCAGCCGAAACACTGTGGAAACAACAAACAAGGTGAGGACACCTATCCATCCATTGTAAATAATGGTTGATATATGTTTATATGTATATACATGTACATTTACATGTGTGTGTGTATGCATATATGTAATATTTGTATGTGTGTATAAAAGTGTATACATTTGCATATATGTACATATTTGTATGTACATATATTTACATATGTAATTGTGTGTGTGTGTGTGTGTGTGTTTGTGTGTACACACATGCAGACATGCAAACAGGTGAGTGAATGAAAGAAATCTGACACTCAAAAAATTCTGCTTAAGTTGGATTTATGAATAGAGAATATAAAAGTTATGCCCACTTTTGAATTCCTTTCAAAACGTGTGTGTGTGCAACTCTTTGCTTGAGTGGGCCATAGAACCAATGCCAAAGTAGACGTTAGAGCACAATGCTGTTTTAGGACCCACCAGATCCTTTCAAATCACTCAAACCACACTAGCATGGAACATAGGAGTGTGAGTGGATGAACATTCTCCAATCCATTCTTATTCTGGCTACTATATTTTCAGAGCAACCACCTCCCTTGCTAATTACATCTCCTACGTAACAAAGACTATCAACTACTACTAGTGAGCCATCTAGGGATATAAGGGAACCTATTTCCAGTGATTTCCTCAAACATGCAGATCCAGTGCATCTATCACATATGAAGCTTATGTCCTCTGCAGGTCTGCCTCTGATTCTGTTACATCTATCGTATGTCCATCACTAACATTAAATATAGCATATAGAGTTTACACTTACTCCTTCTCGGCATATCAAGTGAAGCCATTTTCCTCATGATACCCAGGCCCTGTCTTCTTTCCTATTCACTGAAACCTTAAACTCTGCAAAGCTTACCTTAAGACCTCTCAATTCTAGCTTTATCATCCATGCCCAGAATTTCCTCTCTAATTCCCCAGTAGATTGAGCTACAGTATATAGAAATTCCCATGGACAAGCCAGTCTTAAACACTTCTAGGATGGTCTGTAGGACTATGATGAATAGGAGAAGACAAAATTGAACTTTGATGGACTCCAACTCTCTTGCTAAATTCATAACTGAGGTCGTTGTTGACTCTTACTTAACTTACTGCATCTTTGTACAAGGCTTGTACAACTCGCACAAGCCATTCATTGCATGTAATCTCTTAAGTGACCACCAGATTACCGAATGTAGTACCCTGCTGTCAAATGCCTTCTTGAAGTCAACAAAAACCTCAAATAACAGTTTACACTTGGCCAAGTATTTCTCCTGCTGTTGCCTGACTAGTAGAATCACATCCATGGTACCTCTTCCAGCTCCATCCTATCATGAACCAACTGTACTACAGCTCTCTCTCTCTCTCTCGCCTCCCTCTCTCTGACTGTCATAACCTGATCCAGTACTTGATTTCTCAACAGCTTTTCTCTCTAAAACATCTCTTTTGCCTTATATATATATATATATATATCAGGTTATGACAGTAAGAGAGAGGGAGGTGAGAGAGAGAGAGCTGTAGCACAGTTGGTTAATGATAGGATGGAGCTGGAAGAGGTACCATGGATGTGATTCTTCTAGTCAGGCAACAGCAGGAGAAATATATATATATATATATATATATATATATATTGGCTATGTGGTAAGTAGCTTGCTTCCAAACTGCATGGTTCCAGTTTCAGTCCCACTGTGTGACGCCTTGAGCAAGAGTTTTCTACTATAACTTTGGGCTGACCAAAGCCTTGTGAGTGGATTTGGTAGATGGAAACTCAAAGAAGTCTGTTGTGTGTGTGTGTGTGTGGTGTGTGTGTGTATGTATGTATGTGTCTGTATTTGTTCCCTCACACACCATCACTTGACAACCGATGTTGGTGTGTATACATCCTCATAAACTAGCTATACAGCAAAAGAGACCGATGGAATAAGTACTAGGCTTACAAAGAATAAGTCCTGGGGTCAATATATTCGACTAAACACGGTGCTCCAGCACGGCCACAGTCAAATGACAAACATAAAAGAATAAATATATACAAACACACACACACACACACATACACACAAATATATACATACATATATATGCATACATATATCCTTCTATATGTACACACACAAACACAATTTCATGTTCACTCATGTTCCAAACAACAGCTTAATTAAGATAAAATTGTTTTAATAAATTCTTCATTTTTTCAAAATTCGTCATCAGCTCCAGCTCGTATCCGAGTATTGGGTTTGTCAGTCTCCATCCAATCTCCCCGGCAGATGACTGTGCCGAATGTGACTTTGGAGTCGTCCAAGTCGGTGGTAAAAGAGTCGTGGGCAGAATTCGCACGGGATGGTTGGTGTGGGTCGAGGATTTTAAAGATGCTCCTTTCTTCTCCTGCATTTTACCTCCTAATTCTGTTGTCTGTTCTGCTCGAAGGAGCTGGCTCCAATGCAGATAGCAGTCCTCCAGACTGTCTTATCTATAGCTATCTGTTCCAATGAGGATGGCTGGATGTTAGTTTGAACCAGGATCAAAATTGAGCTGGTCTTTAAAATGGAATTTCGAGTCTCCTCTGTGTCTTGTTCCAATTGCAAGTTCATCATAGGGCATGGTCGTTTTAAGAGACGCCAGCTTAATTAAGACAAAATTGTTTTAATAAATTCTTCATTATTCTCAAAATTAATTAAAACAAAACTAGTGTATTTCAACAGAAAGGACTGCCACCTTGCCTCATCAAAACTATCAGTAAATAACAACAACAGATGTTTGTTTTCAATGACACTAACACCACTACTGCAAGCGATGCATATAAATAGAGTTGCAGCCAATAGCCTGAATGTGTGAAAAACATTTCAGCTGCAAAACATTCTGATCCTTAAAACATCTGGACGATTTCCTGTGTAAGACACCAGATAATACTGGCACTAACTGAGAAGATCAGAAGTAGAGTGGAACGATAAACTGCAGAATAGACCAAATACTAATGTGAAGTAAAATGGTGCAGCAGCATAGGGAGTAATGGACACGTAGCTGACACAGGAAAAAGATCAACAACACAAAAAAATATTTCCGTCATATACAAGAAAGGTAACGCAAATAAAATATGCCAGAGTAGTCTCCCTTAGACATTCTAACACTAGCGTTGTGCGTTGAGTTAAGAATTTTATTTTTAAAAGCATTTCCTGGTTATGGGGTAGTGTGAAATCTTCTCCTTTGATCAACCTTTTTTCTTTTTATTTGTTGACCCCTTTAATTCTTATTTTATTGTGGTGGACCCTCAAAACTTTTCGATGTTATTATATGTTTGAGGTGCAGGAGTGGCTGTGTGGTAAGTAGCTTATATACCAACCACATGGTTCTGGATTCAGCACCACTACGTGGCACCTTGGGCAAGTGTCTTCTACCGTAGCCTCGGGTCGACCAAAGCCTTATGAGTGGATTTGGTAGACGGAAACTGAAAGAAGCCCGTCGTATATATATGTACGTGGGTGTATATGTTAGTGTGTCTGTGTTTGTCCCCCTCCCCCCCCCCCACATCGCTTGACAACTTATGCTGATGTGTTTACGTCCTCGTAACTTAGCGGTTCGGTAAAAGATACCGATAGAATAAGTACTAGGCTTACAAAGAATAAGTCCTGGAGTCGATTTGCTCAACTAAAGGCAGTGCTCCAGCATGGCTGCAGTCAAATGACTGAAACAAGTAAAAGAGCTAAATATAATCAGGAATTGTATTTTAAAATATGTTTAAATATTTGGTGTATTTTAAGAATAAATCTTAAATGGACCCCCGCAGGTTCTATGGAGCCCAGTTGAGAACCATTGCTCAAAGACAAATTTTACCAATAGGAGTTCAATCTGCTGGTGGCATGTAAAAAGCACCATTTGGGCATGGTTGATGCCAGTACTGCCTGACTGGCCCTCATGCCGGCAGCACATAAAAAGCACCCACTAGGCTCTTGGAGTGGTTGGCACTAGGAAGGGCATCCCGCTGTAGAAACTTTGCCAGATTAGATTGGAGCCTGGTGCAGCCTCCTGGCTCACCAGCCCTCAGTCAAACCGTCCAACCCGTTAAAGCATGGAAAGCATACGTTAAACAATGATGATGGTGATGATGACACACACATTGAATCAATAATTATTTCAATCCTTTATATTAATGAAATATTGAGGCACAGTCAAGGTTATGTGTTAACGTCTTTGCTTTGTAACTATGTGGTTTTGAGATCAGTTCCCCTGAACAGTACCCTAGGCAAATGTCTTTTACTACAGACCCAGGTTGACCAATGCATCATGAATGGAGTTAGTGAAAGGAAACTGTATGGAAACCTATCGAGTGTGTGTGTATGTGTGTGTGCACAAATGTTTTATTCTACTCTAGGTACAAGGCCCGAAACTTTGTGGGAGGGGTCCAGTCAATTAGATTGACCCCAGTACACAACTGGCACTTAATTTATTGATCCTGAAAGGATGAAAGACAAAAGTTGACCTCAGCGGAATTTGAACTCTGAACGTAAAGGCAGACAAAATACCGCTAAACATTTCACCCAGCCTGTTAACACTTCTACCAGATTACTGCCTCATTGACAATCTACTCCTTCGTCCATCACCAACTAAGAGCAAAATGGCAATATAATGTTTACATTGCTTATCGACGCAATGGATGGTCCTTTTGTGCTTTGAAGACCATTGTCTTTAATGTTCACTTTTCCACGCTTGAATGTGTCAGACGGAATTTGTTGAAGCGGATTTTCTATAGCTGGATGCCCTTCCTACTGTCAACCTTCCCTTGTTTCCAAGCAAAGTAATACTTCCCATGGCCAGACGTGGTTTTTACGGAAGGTTGAGGAGGGACAACATTGCTTGAGCAATGGTGATGCTCATTTACAAGCACCACGTGATGTGAAGGCAAAGGATGCCTCACACACACACACACACACACACACACACACTCACATATGACAGGCTTCTTTTAGTTTCCATCTAGCAAATTCACTCACAAGACATTGGTCAGCTCAGGGCTATAGTAGAAGACTCTTGCTTATAGGACTGAACCCAGAACCGCATGGTTGGGAAGCAAACTTCTTACAACACAGTCATAGCTGCACCTAGTATGCATGTGAGTGGGTGGATGTATACGCGTGTGTGTCATTGTTTTGATGCCCGCTTTTCCATGCTAGCATGGATTGGACGGAATTTATTGAGGCAGATTTTCTACAGCTTGATGCCCTTACTGTCACCAACCCTCACCTGTTTCCAAGCAAGGTCATATTTCGCCACAGCCAGATGTATCTGCACAGAAATGAATATCACTATCTTTAAGGGTATTTGGCTGTTGTTTGCAGCAGGTCAGTTGATCACTTAGTGCACAGACGAACAACTTGCATTTGTAATAATCTACTTTTTTTCCATTTTTTCACATTTATTTCTCATCTTCATCATTTAGCATCCACTTTCCATGCTGGCATGGGTTAAATGGTTTGACTGGAACTAGTAAGCTGAAAGCCCTTCCTAATGCCAACCACTCCAAGAGTGTAGTGGGTATCTTTTACATGTCAGTGCCACCAGCCATGACTAGAAATATCTTATATAATTATTTCTTTATTGCCTACAAGGAGCTGAACACAGAGGGGACAAACAAGGACAGACAAAAGGATTAAGTCAATTACATCAACCCCATGGCACAACTGGTACTTATTTAATCAACCCTGAAAAGATGAAAGGCAAAGTTGACCGTGGCAGAATTTGAACTCAGAACATAATGGCAGACAAAATACCGCTAAGCATTTCGCCTGGCATGCTAACGATTCTACCAGCTTGCTGCCTTATATAATTGTCACTGCTTGTATCATCATCATCAAGTATTTTAAATCCAGGTTTTGTCCCCGTTAATGGGGGTGGCCAGATCGACCTCAATACCATAGCATCCATCCTCACACCATCTTGCCCAGTTTGGAGCGTCCTCCCTTTTCAAACCAACCCTCCGAATCTCCTCCTCCACCTGTCCCCTCTACCTTTTCCTTAGTCTACCTCACTTTCATGCTCCATTTACCTCAAATGCAATCACCCTCCTCAGTACATGCTCTTCATCCTTCCTCAACACATGCCCATACCACCGCACTCCATTCGCCCTTCCCAACCATTCTACCGATTACTCCAACCCCAGCATCCCCGTCAAATCCTCAGTCCTCCTCTTATCAAACAGTGTATGACAGTGACAAACATTTACAACTATCATGTGTGCGCGTGTGTGTGTGTGTTATTTTTATTATTATGATTTTAAACAGTCTGATTCAGCCCCATGCAACTTAAAGCTTTATAGGTTTCTTATGGAAACCTATCTCGTTGGGGTCAGTTAACCAAATGGAGTGTAGCAGGAAGTTGAAGATGGCTCAGTTTCCATCTACCAAATCCACTTATATGGCTTTGGTTAGCTCAGGGCTACAGTAGCAGACACTTGCCCACGAAGCAATGAGGTGGCACTGAGCTCCAAACCACACAATTAGGAAGCAAACTTCTTAACCACAGAGCCACACCTGCAAATGGCATTCATCTCTTTGTCTTGGCATTGCATGACAGTTCGAAATGATTTTCTGTTATACAAGCTGTGTCATTCATTCCCAACCTCCTGCAAAAATATGTCAAGCCAAGGTAAATATTATCTGGCTTGGTGAGCGATAATATTTACCAAGCCAGATAATCCCAAGGTGCGACTGCATGTGTAGGCCATGTTATGTTTCTGTGGAAGACATCACACATGTGATTACCAGCTGTCCTAAAATGTCGTCATGGTACTACCTCCCTCTGTGGCACGATGTTGTTGCTAAAACCAAGCCAGATAATATTTACCAAGCCAGGTGAGCGATAGCAACCAGAAGGACACCTGGCCATAGGAAATCTGTCTGAATAAGCCCCCTTCCAACCCATGCCAGCATGGAAAAGTGTTGAGGATGATGATAATGATGCGTGCTTGTATGTGTGTGTGTATACACGTATACGTTTGTGTCTTCTTCCTGTATGGATGATGACTGAAAACAAGGACAGCACCTTTAGAAACTTTGTCAAACTGACAAGTGATTTGTTTCTCAGCTTCTAAACTATTTTTTTGTTAATCATATGCTGTTGACAGTGCAGCAATAACCTTCACACAAATACACAGCAATACAGGAATGTGAAGTTAAATAAGGAGCTTCTACGTAGTCACTCAACCTGCTAGAAATAGCTGCCAAATCTCTCAAAACACATACTAATGTCTTTAAAAGGGGGAAGGAAACAGATGCTGTTGTCCAAGATGTACAAAATGAAGGGACAGTCAACACTGGAAAGCTTTTCCTCATTGGTCAGCTCAGTCATTGCTGACCCAGAGCTACAAAATATGTTCAAAGAAATCACAGTGGATCTCAAACATGGCTCCCATGGTTAATGCTGTTCAATGATTTCACTGAGTGGTGAGTCAGTCTATCATTTTATATTGAGGTTAGTTCTGATTTCATGACTGAAAGTGAAGGACAGATAAAGCTAACCACCACCATTCTTACACCCCATATATTAATACATACACCAACATTCATTAGATGGAAAGATGGTTAGATTATCTTAGATGACATTCCAAGGGAATCTTGCAGAATCTTTTCCATACGACTACAATAACTGAAAGCATAAAAAATGCACAGGAATATTAGATGCACCCTAATTTCAGTAGTGCATATGCAAGGAAAAGAATTTTAATGCATTAAAGCATATAACATAGATCTAACTTCACATACAGGACCTGGGAGTATTTTTTGAGACATGTTTTGGAAAAAAAAAAGTGCACCTTTTATACCATCAAATACAGCAACTTCACAAGATAACAGAATAATATCCTATTCTGAAATACTACCCCATTGTTTCTTAGTGTCCCTGTCCGTCTGTCCCTCTCTCTCTCCCTGTATCATGGGACCAATTAGCAAGGGAAACACCACGCAAACCTTATTTGGAAGTATTCTGATTATCATCATCATTGTTATTATTTATTGCCGGAATCAGATGGACTTCATTAGGGCAGGTTTTCTTTGGGCGGATGCTCTTCCTGTTGCTGACCCTCACCTGTTTCCAAGCAAGGTAATATTTCCAATGCTGAGGCAATGACTTGAAAAGCTTCCCTAGGTTATATTGACTCCAGTCACTGTGGTGCTTATTTCATTGATTCCTATTCAGCAAACAGCTAAGTTAGCGTTTTTGATAAAGGGATGCAATTCAGTACAGGTTTTTCACAGGTGATCTGGCAAAGAAAGCTGTTTACCATTTTGCTCAACCCATGAGAAAAAACAACCAAATTTTTCTTCAGATCATACATCCTACTAACTTAAAACAAAATGACAGCATTAGAAAATCTACTACAAATAGGCAGAGTGGTCAAAGCAGGAATGTCTTTGATCATAGATTTCTTTAAGCTCCATGTAAGCAACAAAAAGCACTCATTCAATATAAAAGTCACTCTAAGGCAGCAAGATGGCAGAAACGTTAGCATGCCGGGCTAAATGCTTAGCGGTATTTCATTTGTCTTTACATTCTGAGTTCAAATTCTACCGAGGTCGACTTTGCCTTTCATCCTTTTGGGGGGTTGATAAATTAAGTACCAGCTGCATACTGGGGTCGATCTAATCGACTGGTCCCCTCTTCAAAAATGTTGGGCCTTGTGCCTAGAGTAGAAAAGAATATTATTCCTAGTCGGCGAGCTGGCAGAAATGTTAGCATGCCAGGCGAAAAGCTTAGAGGTATTTCGTCTGTCTTTATGTTCTGAGTTCAAATTCTGCTGAAGTCGACTTTACCTTTCATTCTTTTGGGGTCAATAAATTAAGTACAATTTGCATACTGGGGTCGATCTAATTGACTGACCCCCTCCCCCAAAATTTTGGGCCTTGTGCCAAGAGTAGAAAAGAACATAAAAGCCTCTCTCTCTTTCCCCTCTCTCGCACATCATGCTAACCCTACTTCAGTTGCAGCCCTCAACTCATTGATATTGATTTCCCAAACATCTTGTGAATTAGGCACAAGACTAGGGAGGTCCTTTGAAGGGGAGGGGTGTAAGTTGATACCATCAACCCCAGCACATGAATGGTACTTTACTTTTATCAATCCCAAAAGGATGAAAGGTAAGGATGACTCTGAGTGGATAAATTTTTCACCTGTATTGCCATCCTAAATAAAATTGAGACTACCACAGAACCCCTGCGCCAGGGGTTGGCAACAATTGACCAGCTGGGGAGCTCTCTGTAAGCATCAGACTTTTTATAATAATTTTATACGTTAAATGTTTTGTGGAAAAGCTGGGATGGCTTTTAAAAAGTCTTTTGTGTTAGGATTTAATTTTTAACTCTCATTGTCAGAGAAATAGAAGGACAGGGAATTCACAGGGAAACGTTATACGAAAGACATGATTTAATGCTGGCAGTGCCCCAGCATGGCCACAGCTTTAGGATTGAAACATGTAAAAGAATAATAGAATAATAAGGTATTTCTAGGTCATGAGCAAATGTGAAAAAAAAAAAAGATAAGAAAAAAGTAGGTTGCCACAAATACAAGTTGATTGCCAATGCACCGAGTGATCGGCTGACCTGCCACAAACGACAACCAAATACCCTTAAATACACCCTACTATCTTAACAAAAGACAGGATAGTCATGGCTGGGATGCATTTGATCATAACAGCACATGGCTAAACAATAACCAATGTCTTTACATAACAAGTAAATCCGCCAAGATAACAAAACATGAGATAATGTAATTCTACACACTGCTAAGTACCTGCCCTGCTTTTGATCACAGATTTGCATGATCAGGTTTTGACAGGAAGCCAAACAACAACAACAACAACAACACACACATATATACATAAATACATACGTGTGTGTGTGTATGTGTGTGTGTAGGTAGGTAGGTATGCGTTCGTTAAATGTGGAAAGCTTGAAACTGCTGAATCAGCATTTAGTAACTGACAGCTTGAACTAGAAATATCTGACTCAGCGGTTTCTCGGTTTCTCGGTTACGCAGACATCATCAGTCAGGCAGAGGCACAGCAGTCGATACAATCTTGTTCGTAGCTGTCACAGTTATGCAAACAGTGTGTGTGTGTGTGTGTGTGAGCATATGCATGCTTAGAAATGTATGAAAGCTGATTAGGAAAGACTGAACAGGTAAAGACAAAAGGAGGTGAGATAAATAAAAAAAAAATTAAGAATGTACACAGTAAAATGTGAACATAGTAATAAGAATGATTAAAATTAGAGCTTAATCGGAGAATAGATAACGAATGTTTTATAATATGCATGAGTGTGTGCACTACTGCACACATGTCTATGCGCATCTTTACACACACACACACACACACCATCACTTTAACATATACTTTTCTATGCCCACATGGGGCTGGTGAGAATTCATTAGGGCAGATTTTCTATAGCCAGATGCCCTTCCTGTTGCTAACCCACACCTGTTTCCAAGTAAAGTATTTTTTTTCCCCACGACCAAACGGATTTCCACAGATGATTTGAAACGAATAACAACACTTGTATGGCAATTAAACTCATTCACAATGAGCAAATTATATCAAGACAAGACAAAAATACAACCAAACACATGCATCTATACATACACATTTAAATACATATGCATGCGAGCCAGGGCTGTGGAGACGAAACAAAAACTTTGACTCCGACTCCTCTTTATGTAATTAAGTGATTGTGGTCTACATATCTCATAAAGCATACGCATACGTTTGTGTTATAACTGGTTTATATTAAAGAATAAAGATTTTTTGAGTCAGAATCAGAGTTGGTATACTTTTACGGACTCCGATTCCAGATACCCCTTAACTGTTTCCGACTCCACACAAGTGTATTACAATATCTATATAAACACACACAAGTATTTTAATATATACACATAAAAGTGACACACAGAGTGTATTGTAACGCACACACACGTCTATTATATGTATATATATATATATTATATATATATATATATATAGACACACACACAGGTGTGACTTGTTTCAGTTGCCATCCACCAAATACACTCATCCAGAGAGCTTATGGAGTCAAATGAAACCCCAAACCTTGTGGATGGACACACACACACACAGGTATGCATAAGTACATCTTTATTTTTTTACCTTTTTTTTTTCTATTTCAGTCATTAGATTGTGGCCATGCAGGGGCACCACCTTGAAGAAATTTGGTGAAATGAATTGACTTCAGGACTTATGTTTATCAACCCCTTTTGGTGAACCGCTAAGTTACAGGGACGTTAAAAATACCAACACCGGTTGTCAAATAGTAGTGGGAGAGAAATACAAACACTACCGGCATTCCATCAGTTATGACAACGAGGGTTCCAGTCGATCCAACCAACGGAACAGCCTGCTCGTATAATTAATATGCTAGTGGCTGAACACCCCACAGACATGCTTACGCTTAACATAATTCTCAGGGAGATTCAGTATGACACAGAATATGACAAAGCGGGCCCCTTTGTATAACAGCTACAACTGGAGCAATGCAAAATAAAGTGTCTTGCTGAAGGACAAACACAATGCACCACAAGAAATTGAACTCCTGACCTTACGATCATGAGCTAATTACCCTAACTACTAAGCCACATGCCTTCTCATAACACACACACATATGACAGTTTCCATTTACTAAATCCATTAGCAAGGCTTTGGTCGGCCCGAGGCTATAGCTGAAGACACTTGCCCAAGGTGCCATGCAGTGGGACTGAACTTGGAACAATCTTCTTATCATACAGCCATATATCATCATCATCATCATTTAACAACCGCCTTCCATACTGGCATGGGTGATATATATATATCATCATCATAGTTTAACATGAGCTTTCCATGCTGGCATGGGTGGGATGGTTTGACAAGAGCTGGCCAGGTAGAAGCTTGCACCAGACTTCTGTAACTGTTTTGGCAGGATTTTTACAGCTGGATGCCCTTCCTAACACCAACCACTCAGCAATGTGGACTTAGTGCTTTTTACATGGTACAAGCACAGGCAAGGTTTTTACAGCTGGATGCCCTTCCAAATGCCAACCACTTTACAGTGTAGACTGGGTGCTTTTGAGTGGCACCTGCACTGACAGGGTCACCAAGTAACTTGCAAGACGAAAAAATCTCTTTTGAGAGGAGAGGGGACAAGTAAAAGATAAAATATATATAAATCCTTAAAAATCCTTAAAAATGTTTTAGCCCGAAGGCCGCGGCCATGCTGGGGCACCACCGCTGTATATATATATATATATATATATATTTTATCTTTTACTTGTTTCAGTCATTATACTGTAGCCATGCTGGGGCATTGCCTTGAACTTTTGTCAAATGAATTGGCCCCAGTACTTCTTTTTTGAACCTGGTACAATTCTATCAGTTTTTTTAACTGAACTGCTAAGTTACAGGGGATGTAAACACACCAACACCAGTTGTCAAGTAGTCATGGGGAAACAAACACAGACAGAAACACACACATACATATATATACACGATGAGCTTCTTTCAGTTTCCATTTATCAAATACACCCACAAGGCTTTGGTTGGCCTGAGACTGTAGAAGAAAGCATTTGCCCAAGATGCCAGACAGTGGGACTGAACCCACAGTCATGTAGTTGGGAAGTAAGCTTCTAACCACTCAGCCACACCTGCGCCTATGTGTGTGTGGTGGGGGTGCACGCGTATGTATCAAGCCATATCCATCACTCGCAAAAGAGCATACCACATTAGCATGCACCATGCTTTCACTCATTGGTTTAGATTTCCTTGTAGACTTCAACAGATGCAACCACTTGTCAGCCCCTTCATTCTAAACCCAGCAAACAGGTGAATGGTTAGTAAAATTACCTCCCCAAGGCTAGTACCATAAAATGACCAGCACACACTACAAAGTGATTTAGCAGATGAGCAGAGAAAGTGTAGGATTGTAATTCTCTTTTGTCCTGTCTTGCCATTATTCAGGCCCTCTCTCGAGTTGGTGCCATGAGAAAAAACGCCCTGTGCAAAGTGGTTAGTGATAAGAAGAACCTCACACAGTAGAAACCAAGTCAGATGACCTGGATGAGAAGCACTAGCTTCCGAAATAAGTAACTCATACCATCTTGATCTGTCCAACCCATGAAAAGCATATAAATCAGATGAAAAAAATGTTTGTGTGTGTGGTTTTCCACAACATTTCATCTTCTCACTATCTCTTCTTGTCTTTCTTCTCTCACACCTTTCTTTCCTTCAATGATCCTGTCAGAATTCCTCCCCACCCAAGTCTACTCCTCCCTTCTTTTCCTCTTTTGTTCACACCTTCCACTCATATTCACCCTGTTCATACAACCCATCCCATTATCTTTCCACTCCCTACACATTTGGCTCAGTAACCTGATACTAATCCCTACTCTTTCTCTTATTTCCTTCCATACACCCCTTCACTTAGCACCTTCACTGTTACCCTGTAACTCCCTTCACTACCACCTTATTGCAATTATAAAGCTTTTCTTCTCATCCTACTTTAATCCCCCACCCTGCATCACCCTGCCTAGAATCACCAGACACACACTCTCTTCTATCATTTCTCAGTTACAGGGCCCACTTTAGGACCTTAGCCTTGCAAGTTATGAAGTGGCCTTCAGGAGAGCTGGTACCATAAAGAAAAGCACCCAGTATGTTCTGTAAAATGGTTGGCAATAAGAAGCTCATCCAGCCATAGAAACCATGCCAATGTAAACTCATTCCAACTCATTGGATGTTGAATGACCAACCCATACTAGCATGGAGGCTGCACATATTTATGATGATAACAGTTTCAGCTTCAATCCCACTACATGGAAACTTTAGCAAGTATTTTCCACTATTGGCTCAAGGCCAACCAAAAATTCAATCATTTTCAATATTCTATAAAAACATGGCTTGGCATAGGGAAACAGATGAGGGCTCATGTCAGGGAAAACAGCCAGCCATAGGAAACTTCGTCATCCTTTTTCATTCTTTGGACTCTTCCCTTTTTCCTTTCTGATAAAGAGCTATGCTCAAAATATCAAAAACCCTGTCTTTTTACTGAACATCTAACTAATACATTCCTTGTTGCCTGTTATTGTTAATTTTAACGTTCGTTTACTTGATTTGACTATATATATATGTATGTATGTATGTATATATTCAACATAAACATAACGTCACAAGAAATTTGAAAAGCTAAATGCGAAACTGGTCTTTCTTTAAAAATTATGTCATTATAAGGGGAAAAAAATTTTTTTTTTAAATTTTCTAATATTCTTCAGACATATTGACGCAAATATATATATTTTTTAACATTCAAGCCTTCTGTCGTTTTCTCACTCTTTACTATTTTTTATATATTCACCCACGTGCTTTCACAAACCAACTTTCTTATCTATATATATATATATATATATATATATATATATATACAATAAATAAAACATGCATATATACATATATATATATATATACAATAAATAAAACATATGCATATATACATATATGTACGTACCTACCTCTACATGTATATATACATGCATATATGGGTACAGGACACCAAAAAAACGTCGAACACAATGAAAAACGAAAACATAAACACAAAACCAAGGAATTGGACATTTTTCTTAAGCAACGAAAAAATAGAGTACAGGACATACAATACAAGGAAAATTCCCCTTCTTCAGTCGCCTATGTTTCATCTACTCCGCGTTTCGAAGGTCAAGGCGTGACACGACTTCAATAAAAAGCACATAAATGCAAAGCAAGGTGGAAAAAATAATACTCAAATACTCAATAGAGTATGTTTTTCATTAAAGATGAAAACATTTTCACAAACTGTTACTTAGAGTTTAACACTACCATTCATCAGACAGTTGTTAACATACTCTACATCTATACACACACACATATATATTGCTGACGTGGATGATGATAGTACCACCTGATTGGCACTCATGCCAATGGAATGTTATAAGCACATTTGAGTGTGATTGTTGCCAGGGCCATGGATTGGCTCCCATGTCGGTGACACGTGAAAAGCACCATTCGAGCATGATTGATGCCAGTGTCGCTTTACTGGCATATGAAAACAACATTCAAGTGTGGTCGTTGCCAGTGCCGCCGAACTGACTCCCATGCAGGTAACACATAAAAACACCTTCTGAGCGTAGTTAGTACCAGAACCGCCTAACTGGCCCTCGTGCCAGTGGCACATAAAAGCACCCACTACACTCGTGGAATGGTTGGCGTTGGGAAGGGTATTCAGCTGTAGAAACTTTGCCAGATCAGATTGAGCCTGGTGCAGCCTCTGGCTCACCAGCCCTCAGTCAAACCGTCCAACCCATGCCAGCATGGAAAGCGGACTTAAAATGATGATGATTATAAATATATATATTATATATATTCAAATATGAATGAGAAGCAGGTGAAGGGATATAAACACACATAGAAAGGTATGTATTCTGCGAGTTGGTGAACTGGCTGTGATTATAGGTGTGAAAGAACATATTTACATATTCTCATCAATTCACTTGGTGTTAAAACACCTGAAAGTCACAGACAAGCTAGATAACTCACATCAGACCCCATTCAGAAGTGACAGACATTAATGTCTCGTCATCTTTTTGACTTCTCAATACCACATACCCCCATTTCAGGCATGTAGTATTGACAGGTCACACAGATGATGAAACATTAATGTCTACCACACGTGTAACAGAACCTGATGCAAGTTATCTCACTTGTCTATGACTTTTAGAGGTTTTAACACAAGGCAGATTGATGAGGTATTTTCTCATGCTTATAACTGCAGCCAACCCAAGAACTGGTAAAACATAACTTGTGCATGTGTGTTGCATATTGTTTATATCATCATCATCGTTTAGCGTCCGTTTTCCATGCTAGCATGGGTTGGACGGTTCTACTGGGGTCTGTGAAGCCAGAAGGCTTCATCAGGCCCAGTCAAATCTGGCAGTGTTTCTACGGCTGGATGCCCTTCCTAACGCCAACCACTCCGTGAGTGTAGTGGGTGCTTTTTACGTGCCACCCGTACATGTGCCAGACAGAGCTGGCAAACGGCCACGAACGGATGGTGCTTTTTATGTGCCACCGGCACGAGGGCCAGGCGAGGCTGGCAATGGACACGAACGGATGGTGCTTTTTACGTGCCATCGGCACGAGGCCAGTCAGGGCAGTGCTGGCAACGGTCGCGAAACGGAAGGTTCTCTTACATGAAGTGATTTCATTACGCAATATTTTGATACGGAAAAACAATAAAAAACTCCAGCTAAGTCACAAGTATTTACTCACAATCAATTTTTATTCCCTGTCTTACAAGTGTTCAATGTGGCCACCACCTGCAGCACAGCAAACATCAATGCGATAAGAGAATTCCTCCCAGACACGTATCAGCATATCAAAAGCAAGTTCATTGTGGAACTAAAGAATAAAATTGCTTTGGCTTGAGGCAATTCCAGAAGATATTGACATAGAATGGAAATGGAAAAAACTTTGATAAAGCATTCAACTAGACAGCCAAAGAAGTACTCAGTGGATCGTGATATGCTGATACACGTCTGGGAGGAATTCTCTTACCACATTGATGTTGCCCGTGCTGCAGGTGGTGGCCACATTGAACACTTGTAAGACAGGAAATAAAAGTTGACTGTGAGTAAATACTTGTGACTTAACTGGAGTTTTCTATTGCTTTTCCTTATTAAAATATTGCGTAACGAAATCGGTTCATTCTTTTTGAATAACCCTGTATATATGTATGTATATATGTATATATATATGTATATATATATATATATATATATATATATATATATATAATTTTAATGACTAACAGGAAACATTTCAGATGAGAGTTTCTGTTAATATATATCAATATAAAAATGTCTTATTCAATAGCGCTGATAATATAAAACATTCATCACACTATTTTCCGTGTGTGCACTTCAAGCTTAGCAAATTTCTCGAATTTTAAACACTTCAACAACAATGTGAATAGTAAACATTGTTTTCGGTGCACATGTACCAAAGTGGTCGTATATAAACTGACTTTTTTCTTTTCTTTTTTTTTTTTCTTTAACTAAATTTCACAAATCTATTCCTGGTGTAGACACAAAACCCAAGATTTCTGAAAGAATGGTAATGGTGAAAATATAAGAGTGTGTGGTGTTCATAATTTTCTTGTGGGCGTAAGTGAGGTAAGTGTAGTGGGATATATATAAAAAAAAAAAAATTGAAATCCAGATCAGTGACTGCGTCTACCATTATTTAATGTCTGCACAACAACACGAGGGTTTCTCCCCCCCCCCCCCCAATAATAGTAAACTAATCGCTTCATTATCTGTCTCGTCTTAATGCTGATGTAGCACTAACTTCAGAGTTCATATGCCACTGGTGTTAATTTTGACTTTTGTGTCCGGGGATCGATAAAATAAATATCAGTCACGTTCTGAATTCGATTCTGTGGCCATGTTAAACAAAAAGCTAAAGGGCCGAGTAGGGAAGATGCCTGACATGTTCATTTGCCAAGACTATTCGTGTTTTGACTCCAGATCTTAGGGTTTATTTATACAGGAAGTTAAATGAAACTGTCATGAGATGTACACCTCTCTCGGCCTGGTATTGAGGAAAGAAATAGGAGTAGTTTACGACTACAATCTGAATGCTATACCCCGAATACGGGGACTCGACTCAATGACATTCATCGAACATACACATATAGTTGCTTCACTATACAATGTATTCTTTTCAGTCTTACGGTTTTATGAAAATTTAGCTAACATTTCCAACAAGCCGAATGACCAGTTAGAGTTACCTTCTTTGGCTCAAGACGCTAATATTTTATCATGGGACAGTGACGAAAATGCGACTCCATGGTAGATCATACCTTGCAATATGAATATCCGGATGCATTGTTATATATATATATATATATATATATATATATATATATATATATATATGATCATAACTGTCCGATGAACGGTAACGTGAAACTATTTAACAGTTTGTGAAGATTTTTTTCAGCTTTAATAAATATAATTTAGTAAACATATAATTTTTATGGATATCTACAGTCGGTTTACGTAGATATGTATAGTCAACTGAATTTATTGAAACAAAATAATAACAATTATAATAATTAATTCCAGCAGCATTTTTTTTTGACGTACCTTTTTGAGTCTACCGGACCTTGATAACTTCGAAAGACGCTTATTGCTGGCCATATGAAGCAGACTTTTAATGTTCTTTTCGTCTATAAACTCTAAATTGTTGTCTTAGTGGTTCAATGTTCTTGTGATAACGGTCCTTCAATAAATAAATAAATAAATATAAGTATTTTTATCTACATCTATTCTAAATATACATAAATATATACATGTATGTACGTATAGATAGATAGATAGACAGATAGATACATAGATTTCCTAGCGTTAATTTCTTTTACAGTAGAGGAAGCTAGAAGACACGAAAATCCTATAATATAACGAAATATGATAACTGTATTACAATATTTCTAGAGCTTCTCACCAATTATAATAATTCAGTGATGTGGTGTGGTCCAATGTTTACAAAATTTCGCACCGAAATACAGGATGTCATTTAACACCGCTTCGTTCAAAGACACCATGTATATTCATCGCCACCTTTAGCATTTAACTTTTTGGCAACTTTATTACTCTTTGTGTGTGTGTTTTTCTAGTTTAATTCAGAGTTTATTATTAGTTGTAATAATTTTCAGTTGAGTATCTTGTTTATATTTCTTAAACAACTTAATGATAAACGTTTGAGATATACAGGTGGTGATGTTACGAAAAGTTATAGATAAAGCTGTACAATAGATGAAACTGAAAGTGGATATTAACTATTAAGTCGGTAAGTTCGGGCTTTGGAAAATTATATATTTATATATATGTATAATATATATATATATATATATAGCGATCTTACGGTTTATATATTTATATATATGTTTGTGTGTGTGTGTGTGATGAGTTAATTGTTTTTTTTATTGTATTATTTTGTTGAGTCACCTTTAATTATTTTTATTTTGTATGGTTTCCATAGAAATCATTTCGTGAGCAGCGTGAAATATTGCATTTATCTCTCTTTCTCTCTCTCATAATATATATATATATATATATATATATATATATATATATATAGATAGATAGATAGATATATAGATATAGAGAGAGAGATTTAAGTCATAATATATGGATCACGTAATCCAGCAGTACTCATAAAAACAGTTGCTTAATGTATCGTCCTACAAAACATATTCAATGTATAGCACGATACAAGGGAAAATGATAAGGAGTGTATATGATAATATAAGTTATTTGCATGTTTTTGAGTTACGAAACAAATTTGTCGTGAGATTTGAATTTTCTTCTCTTTTTTGTTAATAAATGTCCATCTATATATTTCCCATTTTCCTAAGATTGCCCTAACTTTTTTTGCAATTAAGCGTCATTTTCTTGGAGAGGTGCGTTTCTAAAGAAGCTCCCCCCCCCCATATATATATATGTGTGTGCGTATGTATGTATGTATATAGTTAATCAAGAAACATATATCAGAAAGAAGCCGAAGCACACTCTAAAAAATAGACTAGTAATTATTACAATGGTATAAAATTTTGTTGTAATATATATATATATATATATATATATATAGATAGATAGATATAGATATATATATAGAGAGAGAGATTTAAGTCATAATATATGGATCACGTAATCCAGCAGTACTCATAAAAACAGTTGCTTAATGTATCGTCCTACAAAACATATTCAATGTATAGCACGATACAAGGGAAAATGATAAGGAGTGTATATGATAATATAAGTTATTTGCATGTTTTTGAGTTACGAAACAAATTTGTCGTGAGATTTGAATTTTCTTCTCTTTTTTGTTAAATAAATGTCCATCTATATATTTCCCATTTTCCTAAGATTGCCCTAACTTTTTTTGCAATTAAGCGTCATTTTCTTGGAGAGGTGCGTTTCTAAAGAAGCTCCCCCCCCCCATATATATATATGTGTGTGCGTATGTATGTATGTATATAGTTAATCAAGAAACATATATCAGAAAGAAGCCGAAGCACACTCTAAAAAATAGACTAGTAATTATTACAATGGTATAAAATTTTGTTGTAATATATATATATATATATATATATATGTGTGTGTGTGTGTGTGTGTGAGCTTTTTTATTATTAATAATCACAATTGCCCGACGGAGAACGTGAAACTCTGACTAGCAGCTACCTGGGGGCTAATGCAAATTCACACACACACACACACACACGGGTAAGCACATAAATGTGAAACAAGGTGAGAAAAAAATAGTACTCAAATACTGGAGAGTAATACACTTTTTTTTTTTTCCTTATTAAAGCTGCAAAAATATCACAAAAATCGGGTAGCTCCAAATCGGGGCTAATGCAGATTCGCACCTCACATTTAAAAAATGCATTTTTCTGAAAAAGTTTATTCGGATTCCTAGGTTTTACGTGTCAGAGATTACGAATATGTAAAACAATTTTTTTTTTTTATTTTAACCCCTAGGTTAGTGTTGAGACATATGGGGAGAACCGCTAAGTGACGGATTCGGCATATATCTCTACTGTAATTTTGTGAGGTTTCATACTTTTCGCCGAACACCTGACTTTCACTTTATAAATTGTACTGAAGCCAACTTATTTGACGTATGGCAGATATTCTCATACAGATAAATACTACCAATCCCCGTCCCAAAATAATGACAAAAAAATTCCACCCGCTTCTTTTCGCCGAACACCTGACTTTCACTTTGTTAAGCTCTGTTTGACGGTCACCAAAGGATTTATAAATTGTACTGAAGCCAACTTATTTGACATACGGCAGATATTCTCATACTGATAAATACTACCAATCCCCGTCCCAAAATAATGACAAAAAAATTCCACCCGCTTCTTTTCGCCGAACACCTGACTTTCACTTTGTTAAGCTCTGTTTGACGGTCACCAAAGGATTTATAAATTGTACTGAAGCCAACTTATTTGACTTATGGCAGATATCTCATACTGATAAATACTACCAATCCCCGTCCCAAAATAATGACAAAAAAATTCACCCGCTTCTTTTCGCCGAACACCTGACTTTCACTTTGTTAAGCTCTGTTTGACGGTCACCAAAGGATTTATAAATTGTACTGAAGCCAACTTATTTGACATACGGCAGATATTCTCATACTGATAAATACTACCAATCCCCGTCCCAAAATAATGACAAAAATTTCCACCCACCCGCTTCTTTTCGCCGAACCCTGACTTTCACTTTTTTAAGCTCTGTTGGACGGTCACCAAAGGATTTATAAATTGTACTGAAGCCAACTTATTTGACTTATGGCAGATATTCTCATACAGATAAATACTACCAATCCCCGTCCCAAAATAATGACAAAAAAATTCCACCCGCTTCTTTTCGCCGAACACCTGACTTTCACTTTGTTAAGCTCTGTTTGACGGTCACCAAAGGATTTATAAATTGTACTGAAGCCAACTTATTTGACATACGGCAGATATTCTCATACTGATAAATACTACCAATCCCCGTCCCAAAATAATGACAAAAATTTCCACCCGCTTCTTTTCGCCGAACACCTGACTTTCACTTTTTTAAGCTCTGTTTGACGGTCACCAAAGGATTTATAAATTGTACTGAAGCCAACTTATTTGACTTATGGCAGATATTCTCATACTGATAAATACTACCAATCCCCGTCCCAAAATAATGACAAAAAAATTCCACCCGCTTCTTTTCGCCGAACACCTGACTTTCACTTTGTTAAGCTCTGTTTGACGGTCACCAAAGGATTTATAAATTGTACTGAAGCCAACTTATTTGACATACGGCAGATATTCTCATACTGATAAATACTACCAATCCCCGTCCCAAAATAATGACAAAAATTTCCACCCGCTTCTTTTCGCCGAACACCTGACTTTCACTTTTTTAAGCTCTGTTTGACGGTCACCAAAGGATTTATAAATTGTACTGAAGCCAACTTATTTGACTTATGGCAGATATTCTCATACTGATAAATACTACCAATCCCCGTCCCAAAATAATGACAAAAAAATTCCACCCGCTTCTTTTCGCCGAACACCTGACTTTCACTTTTTTAAGCTCTGTTTGACGGTCACCAAAGGATTTATAAATTGTACTGAAGCCAACTTATTTGACTTATGGCAGATATTCTCATACTGATAAATACTACCAATCCCCGTCCCAAAATAATGACAAAAAAATTCCACCCGCTTCTTTAATTACGGTGACAGCGTGAGGCCTGGTGATTAGGATGTTGTACACACATAATCACAAGGTTGTGGTTTCGATTCTCAGTCTGCTTTGTTCTTGAACAAGCACTTTATTTCATGTCCCTTCGGGAGCAACCCTACAACGAACGTATATAAATTTCTATTTTCATTTATAACATAAGCGTGTACTTTTTTTTTCCTTTACTCCTGTTTGGAAAGTGACATTTGCTGAAGTGAGAACAGAAAGTGTAAAATGTATGTACGTGTATATGAAATGGATGTGTGCTTGTGTGCAGCGAGAGAGTGAGTGATTGAAGGTGTGTGTTGTCATGTATGGATTTTTTTAGTTGCATGTATGTGTAAGTGGCAGTCACTCTTTCTCTCACACACACATACAAAAAACGATGTATGCATATGTATTTATGTATGTACGTGTATATGAAATATAATGTGTGTAAGAGAGAGCGAGTGTCACATACATACAAAAAATACATAACACACACCCTCACTCTCTCTCTCTCTCTCTCTCTCACACACACGTCCATTTCACATATACTTACGTACATCTTTCACTTTCTGCTTTCACTTCAAAGCAAACGTCGCCTTCCAAAGAGGAGTAAAGAAATAAAAAAAAGGTTTTTAAATTTTACAGAAAAAAAATTGCCAGACTTTATTGGCAAATTTTTAAATTAACATAAACAACTGGCATCCCGTTCTACGAATGCAGGTAATGTAACTTCAGTCCCTTAAATACCTATTTGTTTACTACCCACAAGGGGCTACACACAGAGGGAACAAACAAGGACAGACAAACGGATTAAGTCGATTATATCGACTCCAGTGCGTAACTAGTACTTATTTAATCGACCCCGAAAGAATGAAAGGCAAAGTCGACCTCGGCGGAATTTGAACTCAGAACGTAGCAGCAGACGAAACACTGCTAAGCATTTCGTCCGACGTGCTAACGTTTCTGCCAGCTCGCCGCCTTCGGCTACTTGAATACCATGGATACCAGGTAACCTGTGCTACGAGTACTAGGCCTCCAGACAGTAATGACTTGCTTTACTTTTTTTTTTTTTACTTCAGTTATGAAAAAATAATAGGACAACCCCTTAAGTTTACAAAATGTCCTTCGTTTCCATGAAACACTCTCATTTTGATATATCTTTTGTAAAGCCCTTCCTATAAAAAAAAAATTCATCACTTACGTAATCCAAAAAACCAGTTTTGTCACGCTGTGTCATGGCAACTTGAGAAATACTACCCTCTGGACCGTCTTCTGTCCATTTGTTTAATGTGTATATTTATGAAAAACACTTTCTCCCGCACGCCCCTCATTTTCTCGGATCTTTTTTTTTTTTTTTTTTTTTTTTTTTTGCCAAAAACCCCCGTTTTCGGATACGGAGATTCCGGAAAATTGCCAAAAGTCGGCATTTTGAAATTTCTTGGACCCCCTTCCCCCACTCCCCCAATTTTGTCATTTTTTTCACTTTTTTCCATAACCCTAACCCTAACTAGAAAATTTTTTGGAAATTAATTTCAGAATCATAATCTCCATATTTTTCCGCATATTTTGAAAAGAACAATTTCTCAAAAAAGTTAAAAATGAAGAAATAAGGGTTGGGGGTAATTTCAAAATGCCGATTTTTGCCAATCTTTTTGCAGATACTAATTCTCCGTAGCCTAAAACGGAGGTTTGTGTAGAAAAAAAAATATTTAAAACAACGGGGTGTTTTTTTGGGGGGTGTGTGTGCAAAAGGAAGTCTTGCCATATTTATTTCTATCTGCTTATATAGAACAACATAGAAAAAATTGTCCTTTCTTAATGAAAGATGCTTTGGGGAAATCTGAAGGAAATTTAGTTGCTACTTATAGTTTGTCAGTAGGTCAAGGGTCATAAGGATTTCCGTGTGATAATCAGTCACATTAAAGAGGAAGTAATAAGTGGTGAGAGGAAGAGTTGACAATATATTGGCTTCGTGTGTGTGTGTGTGTGTGTGTGTGTTATCTATAATCTATATCTATAAGAGAGAATTTGTATGTGTGTGTGCGTTCCTTATGCATTCCAAAACTGAGATGCCAATTTTGAAGTGTGGGGTATCAAAAGATGCAGTAAGCTTTCGGCTACCAACTAAACTATATTTTCATTCACATATTTGCATTACAAAAATTTAACATTGTTATTTTTCTTTTAGTTACCTATTGTAAACAACATTTTATACCACCACCACAACGACGATGACGTTACATTTTCTTTGAGTGTGTTCATGCATTCGTTAGGCTGACTGACAAGTATACATGTGTGATAGTGTATGTGTCTCTCAGTATACATACATTTTGGTGATGACTGACACACACACACAGATCTAAAGACTGAGGCAGACACACACGCGGACAGAGATAGGCTTGAGGTGTGCATTAATGTCTGTATGTGCATGTGTCTTGGTATATGCATGTCACTTTACAGTTTTTTAAATTCTTTGTATGTGAGGTTACTAACAGAGATTCTGAGGTCCTTAACATTTGTTGAAATCTTGGCAGTCAAAAGAAAACATAGAAATTAATTGCATTTAAGAAACTACATTTAACATTATAGTTAAATTACTAAAACTCAAGTGGGAGCATAAAGATAACAGGAGTCTATTTTATCTTCTTTTTTCCCTCACCTCTCTTGATACAAGATTTAGTTTAGTTTCAAATTGATGATAATACTGTGAGTTGTTCACCCTGATAAGAGAAGCCTCTATATAGTTTCAGAGCTTAGGGCGGCGAGCTGGCAGAAACATTAGCACGCCAGGCGAAATGCGTAGCCTTATTTCGTCTGCTGTTACGTTCCGAGTTCAAATTCTGCCGAGGTCAACTTTGCCTTTCATCCTTTCAGGGTCGATAAATTAAGTACCAGTAATGCACTGGGGTCGATGTAATCGACTTAATCCGTTTGTCTGTCCTTGTTTGTCCCCTCTGTGTTTAGCCCCTTGTGGGTAGTAAAGAAATATATATAGTTTCAGAGCTTGTTAGAAATAACAAAGAAATCACTCTTTCCAATCAAACCTGACCGTCATAATTATTTCTACTTTTGATACAAAACTATCAGTTTTGAGGAGAGAGGAAGTGAATTGCATTGATACCTGTGCTGAACTAGTATTTATTTTAGTGACCCAAGAGGATGAAAGACAGAGTTGACCTCTGTAGAATTTGAACTGGAATACATAAAGAGCTAGAAGTGCTGCTAAGCATTTTGTTCTATTCACTAATGGTACTGTTAGCTCAACAACCCTACCATAATTTATTTCTGTATTGCCTGACTGGTAGTTAGAGGATGGAGGAGTTGCTATCTGCCAGTAGAGAGGGGAAGAAGAAGGAATGCACGGTGCTGACTAGAAAGAAAGAAAGGATAAAGGTGGCTCTGCCCTGATTGGTTGTATGCAAATGAGTTTATTACTGGGTTCCGGAACTCTCGTGGGAAAAAAAATTTCACGTCCTGGAATAGAGAGGTCATGTCTTTGATGAGGCATCAAAGGAATTTGCCAAATGTAGATGATTGATTCACTGGATGCTTAAGCAAACAATCAATTAGTTAATTAGTGAAGTAGTTAACCAATTGACAAATAAAGAAGTAAGATGGAACCAGTGTGTGTGTTTATTATTGGCATAATGACCCTCCCAAGATATATCAGCAGCTGTAACAACTATGCTACAGCTGCTATCCCTAATACAACTATGAAATAGGCCATGGTATATTGATTACTGACTGTTAAGTTTGGATCTTAAAAGTACATATTGTTTGTCTAATTAATATTATGTTTTGTGTTGCTTCATTGTATAGCTAATTAAAATAACCTTTCATTGCCAGCTTTGTTTATCTCTATTCTTTACAGAGATTGATTTTTGAGATGTCTTATTATAAATTAGTAATTATTATAAACTAGTGTCCCCCTCTTATAAAGATAAGTTTTACTAATGATAGGTGCAGGCAATCATGCAGATCCGTTAGAGTATCGGATACAATAATACTTAGTGGTGCTTCAGGTTCTTTACATTCCGAGTTCAAATTTTGCTGTGGTCGTCTTTTCCTTTCAGGATTGGTAAGCACCAGCCAAGTATTGGAGTTGATGTCATCAACTTCCCCCACCTCTCAAAACTGTTGGCCCTGTGCCAAAACTTGAGATTATTTTTAAGTGCAGGCATAGCTCAGTTCACTTCCCAACCTACTACCGGCACTCAAACCTAATGATTGAGCCAAGCTCTCCATCAATGAAGGAGCTTCTACATGGCTGCTTGTTCTGCTCAATACAGCAGCCAAATCACCTTCAAATCACATCTTACAGTTTAGAAAAGGACAAAGTAGATAATTTGTTGTTGAGTTGCCTCTCTCTCTCTTTTACTCTTTTACTTGTTTCAGTCATTTGACTGCGGCCATGCTGGAGCACCGCCTTTAATCGAGCAACTCGACCCCGGGACTTATTCTTTTGTAAGCCTAGTACTTATTCTATTGGTCTCTTTTGCCAAACCGCTAAGTAACGGGGACATAAACACACCAGCATCGGTTGTCAAGCAATGCTAGGGGGACACACACAAACACATACACATACATACATATACATATACATATATACGACAGGCTTCTTTCAGTTTCCGTCTACCAAATCCACTCACAAGGCTTTGATCGGCCCGAGGCTATAGTAGAAGACACTTGCTCAAGGTGCCACGCAGTGGGACTAAACCCGGAACCATGTGGTCAGTAAACAAGCTACTTACCACACAGCCACTCCTGCCTACAATAGAAAAATGGCTGGGTGGTCATGGTTGGTATCTTTTTGATCAGAGATCTACTCAGTCAGGGCTGACTTGAATCTAACCAAGAGCAAAACAAACTATAAATCTTATTACTTTCTCAGACACAAAACTCCCCCCCACTCCCTTCTCTCTCTCTATTGCTGCTTCTTCCCAAGAGGTAATGCCTGTACCCATGTACATTCTACCCTTGACTTCCATTTACTCTGCTTCAGTCTCTCTTCCTCATCATCATCATTTTTTATCACATGTGCTTTTACCATGTTGGCATGGGTTGGTTGAGACTTGTTAAAACTGTCTTCTTTTAACCAGATGCCCTTCCTGACACTTACTACTTACCATTTTTTTTTCCTGTTTCTTTCCATGTATGCTACTTTCTTTCATGTCCTTGCATACCAAACCACCAAGCTACTTTGCTCTTATTTAGGTGGAACTGCTACAGCTCAAGTAGCATCAATGCAAAGACATTTGGAGACACACTCACACCTACATATAAATCATCATCATATTCTTAAAACCCTGAAGGCAGTGAACTGGCAGAAACGTCAGCATGCCTGATGTAATGCTTAGCAGTATTTCGTCTGTCTTTATGTTCCGAGTTCAAATTCTGCCGAGGTCGACTTTGCCTTTCATCCTTTCGGGGTCAATAAATTAAGTAACAGTTGCATACTAGGTTCAATCTAATCAAATGCCCCCCTCGCCAAAAATTTTGGGCCTTGTGCCTAGAGTAGAAAAGAATATAAAAGCCGCTCTCTCTCTCTCTCTCTCTCTCTCTCTCTCTCTCTCTCTCTCTCTCTCTCTCTCTCTCTCTCTCTCTCTCTCTCTCTCTCTCTCTCTCTCTCTCATCATGCTAACCCTGCTTCAGTTGCAGCCCTCAACTCATTGATATTGATTTCCCAAATAGCTTGTAAATTAGGCACAAGACTAGGGAGGTCCTTTGAAGGGGAGAGGTGTAAATTGATACCATCAACCCCAGCACATGAATGGTACTTTACTTTTATCAATCTCAAAAGGATGAAAAATTCAAATTCTGTCAAGGTTGATTTTACCTTTCATCCTTTCAGGGTCGATAAATTAATTACCAGTTGCGTACTGGGGTTGATTTAATTAACTGGCCCCACTCCCCCAAAATTTCGGGCCTTGTGCCTAGAGTAGAAAAGATTCTTAAAATCGACTTTTCTTATAACATATTTTTGAAACCCGTTTGCATGGATTGGACAGAATTTCTTATACTGGGGCCGTTTCTGGCTGTATGCCCTTCCTGTCACTAACCCTTAGGTTAGTGACAGCAAGAGATGTTTTCTCGTCCATGACCAAACATGTTTTCATGGAAGACTGGAAACAAACAATATGACTTGTGTAAGGGATAATGCTTGTTTACAACTTATGTTATAACCAAGGTAAGGATACAGAGGCACACACATACACACTTATGTGTGTGTGTCTTTGTTTTTAACTTCATTCCCACCACCACCACCACATAACTGGTGTTGGTTTGTTTACATCCCTGTGTCTTTGCAATTCAGCAAAAGAAACCAATAGATTAGGAACCAAACTTCAGAAAAAAAACATACTGACACTCATTCATTTGACTAAACCCTTAAATACAAGACTCCAGCTTGGCCAAAGTCCAATGACTGAAACAAGTAAAAGATAAAAAATAAATAAATACAAAACTTTGGCTCTTAGAGTATTTACCATTTACCGTCTGGTCAGAATTAACTTAGATTCATCCTTAATTGTCCCATGAAATTCTACCCTTTTGCTGATAACAGGCTTAACAACATCATCATCATCATCATTGTCGTTTAACGTCCTCTTTCCATGCTGGCATGGGTTGGATGGTTTGACTGAGGGCTGACGAGCCAGAAGGCTGCACCAGGCTCCAATCCGATCTGGCAATGTTTCTACAGCTGGATGCCCTTCCTAACGCCAACCACTCTGAGTGTAGTGGGTGCTTTTTACGTGCCACCGGCACAAGGGCAAACATATATATATATATATACAATTGTATAAGATATGTTTTTACAAAATTTAAACAAAGATGCTAATTTTAAAGAGTTATAATAGTGATAAATCTTCCAAGAGTGCCTTCTACATAAAAAGCAAATAGTTAAGTGCAGGTTGCCATTTTTACAAGGGGGTGCTGAAAAGTTCTTGGCTTTAGGTAAAAGAAAATACAGGAGGATCAGTTTATTCTGATTTTGTGCAACATATTCCCCTTTCAGATTCACACACCTATTGCAGCGATCCTTCAGTTTTTCTATGCTCTGTAAAAGAACTCAGAAGGTTGGGCCTCCATCCAGGATCTTTTTAGTACCCTCTCATAATATGGTGAGCCGAAACTAGTTTTTAATTAATTGAAATTTTAACTATAATGAGAAGTATAGTTATTAGTGTTGATAAAAGTTAGTGTCAAAAGAGGCAAATATGAGAATTCCTAAAATTTTAGTTGACCTAAAATGAAATGGGGGGGGGGGGCAGGGGGCAAGTCTGGTACCTATGGTAACATCTCTGACAGGTTTTGGTCTTATTGGACCTCTCTAGCAAAGCATAGTCAACACGCAGCTACTAAAAGCTCAGAACAAGTAAAATAGTTTTTGTTGCTTTTTTATGTAGAAATATTTCACTGATTAGGCAATTTCAATTAATGACTAGAAAATTTGCCAATGCTTCTTTTTCCTGAAGAATCCACTTTGCTAATTGTTTTGATATTTTCTCTGCTAATTGATGTTACTATTTCTCTGAAAAATTGATGTTGATATTTAGACACACTGATACATTGCCAATAATTGGTTGCTTAGTTGGATTTTTTTTTTTAAGATTGTAATTTGATAGACAATTAGTAAAGTAAAAGCAAAACCCTAAAAGCATGTTGTTTCTATGTCTGTACCCCTTCACATAATCTGCCCCTGATGATTCTCTCCCCACTCTTTCCACCCTGTATTCCCTCCCCCCATCTCCACTCACTGCATTCCCTCTCCTCCATCTGTCCAGTCCTCTCTATGATTTTCCCTCCCTATAATTTGAGGCTACACCTTGACACATCTTTCTCTCTCTCTCTCCCTCTCCCTCTCTTCTCTCATCTCTCTTTTCCAACTGGAGTTTCTATGCATCTCCCCTCCAGCAAGACAATTGTTTCTGTCCTATTCATATTCTAACCCCTCATCACCTGGCACAAAACCACCTCCATCAATATTGCCCAACCCTCTCAGTCAAGAGATCTTATCTTGCAAGTTACTTGGTGACCTCTCGGGTGCTGGCACCACATAAAAAACACCTTGTACATTGTAAAGTGTTTGGTTTTAGGAAGGGCATCCAACCATAGAACCCATGGCAAAGCAGACCGTTGTGCTTGGTGCAGTCTTCAGGTTTGTCAGTTTCTGTCAAACAGCCCAATCCTTGCCAGCATGGAAACCTAATGTTAAATGCAGATGACTGTATGTCACACTTCAGTCAGTTATATATATTTGCAATTGTCAATAACCTTATAATCTCAACGTCTTCACATTGGTCTTCAGTACTTTGTCCCATATCTTCCTGGGTCTCCCTCTTCCACAAGTTCCATCCACTTTAAGTGATCAGCAAATATATATGTATATACATACATGCATGATGATGATGATGACACACATACACACACATACATATATATACACACACATATCTATCTATCTATTTGTCAGGCTATCTACCTACCTATATCTATCCATCTCCATTGGATTTGACAAGTTCTAGAGAGGAAAAGCACTAATAATAATGAAGAAAGCACTAATAATAATGAAGAAATAAAAGGATTTTTTTCAAAAATTCTGACTACTTTTTTCTCAATATCATCATCATCATCATCGTTTAACGTCCGTTCTCCATGCTAGCATGGGTTGGACGGTTCGACCGGGGATCTGGGAAGCCAGAAGGCTGCACCAGGCTCCAGTCTAATCTGGCAATGTTTCTACAGCTAGATGCCCTTCCTAACGCCAACCACTCCGTGAGTGTAGTGGGTGCTTTTTACACGCCACCTGCACAGGTGCCAGGCGAGGCTGGCAACGGCCACGGTCGGATTGGTGTATTGTATGTGCCACCGGCATGGAAGCCAGTCGAGGCGGTGCTGGCATCGGCCACGAGTCGGATAGTGCTTTTTACGTACCACCAGACCAGGGATCCTGGCTGGTTCAATTCGATTTCGATTTCACTTGCCCCAACAAGTGTGTGTGTGTGTGTGTATATTTATATATACACAAGCACACACACAAACATATGTGTATATATATATATATATTATATATATATATATATAGTGGAGGTGCGATGGCCCAGTGGTTAGGGCAGCAGACTTGCAGTCGTAGAATTGTGGTTTCAATTTCCAGACCAGGCATTGTGAGTGTTTATTGAGCGAAAACACTTAAAAGCTCCACGAGGTCTGGCAGGGGGTGGTGGCAAACCCTGCTGTACTCTTTCAATACAACTTTCTCTCACTCTTTCTTCCTGTTTCTGTGGTACCTGTATTTCAAAGGGGCCAGCCTTGTCACACTGAATCTCCCCCGAGAACTACACTAGGGGTACACGTGTCTGTGGAGTGCTCAGCCACTTGCACGTTAATTTCACGAGCAGGCTGTTCTGTTGATTGCATCAACTAGAACTGTTGTCATCGTATATATATATATATATATATGTGTGTGCGTATGTATGTATGTATATATATATATATGTGCATATGTATGTATATATATATATATATATATATACATACATACATACATACGCACACTTTTACAAGAAAAGAGGAGAGAGACTTTGAAGTGTCAGCCTTTGAAGATTTATAAAAGTCTGGTAAATACGTACTAAAAAGTATTGAGTAATTCTTCAGTTTTTACATATTTGACAAAAATACGCACGCGCACACACATACACACACACACACCTGACTTTTATCTAAGCGGTTAGAGTTAGCCACATACCTATCAGTGACTTGTATCCTTTCTTTTTATTTCTATTTCTAAGAATTATTGATAATGGATTTTTTATAAAAAAAGGTTTTATGTTATCTTCTGTCAAAGAAATGAATGGATGGATGTTATAGTTTCTTCACTAAATTTGACCTATAACCATGACCTGATCTTTTCATGGTGTTCAATATACTTGCACTAGCTGCTTGTTTTCAGCTTTGCTGAAACCTTTGTATGTATGTGTATATATATATACACACACACACACACACACACACACACACACACACACACACACACACACACACACACACACACACACACACACACACACACACACACACACACACACACACACACACACACACACACACACACACACACACACACATATATATATATATACATGTTCACATACACATAGAGAGTAACATTACTGCTGACATAATTTCACTGCTGTATTACTTGTATGGGTGAGTTAAGTTTGTGACATTTTCTTTCCGTCTCGCTATTGTTGTCATTTATATCTACAATGAATGCTTGGGATCTTGAAAGTGAACAATCTATCACCTACTACATGGTGTCTCTATTGTGTTTGTGGTGTGTGTTGCATGCATAATGCCTGAATTGTCTACTTAATATTTGTGTGTAACATACATACGCACACAACTACACATTAGTGATGTACTGGAAGAATGAATACTCAACAAGGGAAAACTGAATGAATTGTTCTTTTTAATATAAAATTTCGTTATGTTTTGGCCTCTGAGGTTTCCTGCTAACAGAGATCAGCAATTTTTTTCAAGAATTCAAAATACATCTGACACTCTCATCAACTTTAAGGAGAGGTGAGAGAGAGAGAGACTCTTTTACAATTGGCAGATGTAAAAGTACAGTTGTAACTCTGGCAGATTGGTAGGAACCAGGACTACAGGTATGATTGACGTATCAAAGTATTTAGAAATAGGGACACCCTTAACTTACTCAGCACTTAACCCTTTTAGTAGTAGTCATCCAAGATCACCTCCTTCCAATTCTATGATACAAGACTATTCATATCAAATTAAAATCTTTCTTCGTAATTTTATGAAAGAACTATTTATATTCCAAATACCAAGAAATGAAAGAAATTTACTCTGTTCTAAATTTTCTGAGAATTTCCAAAATTACTAAAAACATAACATATTTGGTTAGAAAATTTGTCATAAAAGAGCTCAATAATATTATTGAAATTGTTTATATCTGTCAGCTGAACCTATCCATTGTAGGTATCTTATCCGGTGACATAGCCTATTAAACCACTGATCTTTTGCTTAAAAGGTTTCACACACTGACGACTAAACTATCATTCGTAACCCTCTTGAGGCACCCAGGTCAATTGAATGGCCCAAGTGATATAGGACTTTGAGGCTGATCCATCAGCCCAATGGAACAAATGTTGTGAATGGCTAGTTTTCAAGTGTAATAGCTTATCAGAGATCATCTTTCAGTAGATGTATCACAATGGAAAAGAAAATTTGGTCTTTTTGGCTACACATGCCAAAGCACTGTGTGTCTCAAAAAGGTTAATGACTGTACCGCCACCCTTTTGGTTAAATGGATTGACACCCTAATGACTGAAACTTCTAATCCCTTTGGTTAGAAGACCTGACATGCTAATGATGGAACCATCAATATTATGGATAGAAGATATGGAGGGCGGCGAGCTGGCAGAATTGTTAGCACACCGTGCGAAATGCTTAGCAGTATTTTGTCTTCTGTTACATCCTGAGTTCAAACTCTGCTGAAGTTGACTTTGCCTTTCATCCTTTCAGGGTTGATTAAATAAGTACCTGTTACGTACTGGGGTCAATGTAATCAACTTAAACCCTTTGTTTAGCCCCCTGTGGGTAATAAAGAAGTAATAATGGATAGAAGACATAAATCTGTGATGAGTCACTCTCGGAATGGTTGGTGTTAGGAAGGGCATCCGGCTGTAGAAACATTGCCAGATCAGATTGGAGCCTGGTGCAGGCTTCTGGCTTGCCAGTCCTCAGTCAAACCATCCAACTCATGCCAGCATGGAAAATGGACATTAAACGATGATGATGATGAGTAAATCACCTGTGAGTGTCTGTAAAAGATTATTAGAAGTACTAGTATTTCAGTATTACTTAATTATTATACTGTATTAGTTACTGTAGCTCCTTACCAAAAATGTTTTTTTTAAAAAAGCACTATCGAAACGAGATCGATGCTAGGCCTACCTGACTGGCTCCCGGTATGTGGTTAAGAAACTTACTTTGAAATCACATGGTTCTGGGTTCAGTCCTAATGCACAGCATTTTGGGCAAATGTCATCTACTATAGCTCTGAGCCAGCCAATGCCTTATGAATGAATTTTGTAAATGAAAACTGTGCTGTTGGTTTGTTCACATCCCTATAACCTACTGGTTCAGGAAAATAAACCAATAGAATAAGTACCAGATTGACAAAAATATGTACCAAGGTTGGTTTGTTCGACTAAACCCTTCAAGGTGGTGCCCCAGCATGGTCGCAGACCAGTGACTGAAACAAGTAAAAGAATAAAATATGTTCAGCAGATTTTAGCCCTTGGCATCCATTTCATTTTAGAGAATCATTTTAATTAATCATAACACCCACATATCTATATGTTTGTTAATTATAATTAAATTTTCTAGTCTATTCTAATCTGCTGAATATAATTTCTTCCTCATTATCTATAATTACACCAGTGATTCATTAAATTATTCATTTGTTTTACTATTTGCTGCGTAGCATCTTTTTGTTTTTTTCTACATCAGTTTTGCTTGTTCATTGTCGTTAATAGATTAATATTAATTCAATGTTTATTAAATTCCTGACATGACAACTATTTTGTAACATACATGTACAATAGGAAGAACACAACCAAGGTGGATGGTGTGGGAGGTGTAGATCTGGTAGACTTATTCATGCTGGTATCTAATGTTTGATGTGTGATCTTCAGAAAGATTTACTTTTCATGTGTGTATGTATGTGTGTGTTTATATGTATATATATATATGTGTGTTTGTATATATGTATATACGCATATATATGTATATATATATATGTGTGTGTGTTTGTATATATGTATATACGCATATATATGTATATATATATATGTGTGTGTGTTTGTATATATGTATATACGCATATATATATGTATATATATGTGTGTGTGTGTTTGTATATATGTATATACACATATATATATATATGCATATATATGTATATACGCAGGAGTGGCTGTGTGGTAAGTAGCTTACTTAACAACCACATGCCTGCACCTTACACGCATACACACACCTATATACCTACTTAGGCTAATATCTTTCTATCTTATACGACACACTAAACAACAAGCTTCCCCTAGTATGGTCATTCTGCTGCAGTTCTTCCTAGATTGTCCATCACCAGATGTTCTTAGGTTCGCTATTTTCCATGTCCACATCATTACAAGCTTTGCCTGTTAAGTGTTTGATAGGTTCAAAATATGAGCCGCCAGGTGAATTCATCACCCTGAGGTCTTGCAGTAGCTGAGATTTGCTTCCGAGTTATATTTCATTTGTCATTCAGTCTCAGCAAGTGACTTTGAAGATCTCCTACAAGCATCAGTAGTGGACTGTGTCTAGCATTGTCACCAATTTCACAAGCATTTCCCATGTTTTACTGCCATACAGAACTGTTTGTAGAACTATTGCACTTTGTAGCCAGACCTTCACATCAGCACTGCTGTTGTCTGTTGTTGCCCAGATTTGATTCACATGCTGGACTACAGCCCAATTTTACTAATTCTGTTTTTGCATCACTTTTTCTGTTTTAATCTCACTAATCAACACACTGTCTGGCTAAAAGAAATAATCCACATCCTCCACAGCTTGCTATCCATTGAGAGATGGACAGCATTAATCTACAGCAGTGCTACTCTAAGTGGTGGTCTGCAGACCAGTGCTGATCAACGAGCCATCAGCTGCCAGTACGTGGCGAGTTTCCAGGATAGAAAGAAACATTATAAAATGCTTATGAAATATTGTATTATTTGTTTAGAAAATAAATATTTAAAAAATTGTCAACTTTTATTATATTCACTATATATATTGTTTCCAGTATAAATAAATATTACTAAGAAATATTACCGGTCTATGGCACATTGGAAGAAAAAACTTCCAGAATGCCACATCAGATAGTTTGAGAAGCACTGATCTACAGCACATTAGTCTTTTCACAACTAATTCACAGCCCAGTTTTTCCTGCTTGTTGTAATTAGTTCTTGCAGCTTTGCTCTTGTTTCTGGCAACAGGAGAGTGTCAACCGTGAAAGCTATGGCACAGTATCCTAAGGCGCTATTCATCACTTCATCTTCTGCCTTCTTGGATCTCTATCTCTCTCTTCCACTTCACCTGGATGATTGATGACATGTAGTGCTAGAGACAGCTCACATCAGGTGTGGTCCCAGCAATTTTTCTAAGGGAGGGCACAAGGTCAGAAGGGAATACAATTCCAGGAGAAAAGGGCATAATAACATCATTTAGACAGGTGCACTTCTTTTCTCAAAGGGGGCGCATGTCCCCCCTCCCACCCTACTTGGGTCCACCCCTGCACATGTACATAGGCAGTGAAAAACATTAAAAGCAGTAAAAATTGGTCTCATTTAAATCTCCACTTGTTACTTGTCTTGGCTCTTGATATCTTCTCAACCCTCTATCACTCCTCTCTCTCTTTCTCTCTCTCTCTCTTTCTCTCTCTCTCTCTTTCTCTCTCTCTCTCTTTCTCTCTCTCTCTCTCTCCCCTTAACCAGGTTCGAAGATTCCCCAAGATGCCCAATGAAGGCTGGAGGGTATATCAACCAAAATGTTGTGTTAACAACAAACAAGATGAGGACAAATATCCATCAAATGTAAATAATGTACATAATTCCTCATCTTTTAAATATAGAACAGCATTCTTTATGTCTTACTTAACATGGATATATTATAGAAAGCCACAACACTGCAGTATTTGTCTTGAGAAAGCTTCTTGCATCAATACATAAGACTAAAAAGCACAGAATTATGTGTTTATTCTTTTTCTTTTATTCTTTTGCTAGTTTTAGTCATTTGACCACAGTCATGCTGGAGCTTCGTCTTTAGTCGAGCAAATCGACCCCAGGACTTATTCTTTGTAAGCCTAGTACTTATCCTACTGGTCTATTTTGCCAAACTGCTAAGTTATGGGGGCGTAAACACACCAGCATCACGGTTGTCAAAAGATTTGTTGGAGACAAACACACAATCGCATATACACACATGCATATATATATATATATATATATATATATATATATATATATATGTATATATATATATACATGACATGCTTCTTTCAGTTTCCGCCTACCAAATCCACTCACAAGGCTTTGTTCGGCCTGAGGCTATAGCAGAAGACACTTGCCCAAGGTGCCATGCAGTGGGACTGAACCCAGGACCATGTGGTTGGTAATGCTTACACACTCATATATATATTTCTTTACTATCCACAAGGGGCTAAACATAGAGGGGACACACAAGGACAGACAAAGGGATTAAGTCGATTACATCGACCCCAGTGCGAAACTGCTATTTTATTTATCGACCTCGAAAGGATGAAAGGCAAAGTCTACCTCGGCGGAATTTGAACTCAGAACGTAATGTCAGACGAAATACCGCTAAGCATTTTGCCCGGCGCGCTAACGTTTCTGCCAGCTCGCCGCCTTACACACTCATATATACGCACAGATTGCTTGCTCAGGTTTCTGATTCTCCGTTTAGTTGTACGCATAGCATAGTCACATGATGGTAGTAGCAGTGCTGTTGGCCTTTCTTTCATGTTGCTTGGTTTGTCTTTTCTTTTCTTTTTTTTTGTCTCACATTGAAAGCCTGAACAGTGGCATGAATGAAAGAACAGACAGACAGAAGAGGGGGAAGAAAAAGAAGACATAGAAATGAAGAATTGATCAGGCAATCCAAATGCAATCCTTAATTGTGAATCCATTGTTACTGGAGTACATTTTTCAAAAGTATTTAGGTTCATTATTTGGAATTGTGGCAATATGTCTTCTTAACATAACATTATAAACTTAATTGTTTAATTAATTTAGCTCTTTTCACGCTCAACAACAGACACAATGTTTCACATAATTACTTGATTCATCAATTTCTTTCTTCATATTTTTTTTTATTTATTCATTTGTTTAGTTTTCTGCATCAATTATTTCAGCTTCATCTGCAAAAATGTGCATTTGTGCATTTGCGTGTTGTATGTGTGTATGTGGCCTGGTGCATGTGTATATATGCATTTGTGATGATAACGTGTATGTGAGTGTGCATGTAGGTGGTGGTGGTGTGTGTTTGTGTGTTAGTGACATAATTAAGTCATTGTTTGATGTTTCTGCACCTAAGACACTTTTCCTTAGACATTCTTCAGCTTCCTAGAATAATTGTATTTCTTTGGCCTAAATCAGTGAAACTGCTACTGCTGCTGCTGCTCCTCTTCCTCCTCATCTTCCTCCTCCTACTATTACTACTACTACTACTACAGCATACTACTCATAACACCCTTTACTCTCAGTTAAATATAGCCATCTTCTTAGACATGATTTTCAGAGATTTCTCAAAGGTGAAATCCAGATGTTGAGAAGCTCATCTCATGAACAAGGATGATCTTTAAACTGACAATGTTCTTTTATAAATACCATTTCCTTAGAGTGAATATATGAAATCTACCTCTATATGAATTACAATACCTACAATACTTTTTCAATAAGATATTCCCATGAAGTTGGCTCTGGCACCTCACAAAAAGCAAAGTCCACTTAGTTAAGTGGTTGGCATTAGGAATGACATCCAACTGTAAAAAAAAAAAAAACCTGCCAAACAGACAGTGGAGCTTCACACAGTCCTCTAGTTTCCCAGCTCCTGTCAAGCTGTCCAGCCTATGTCCACATGGAAAATTGTTGTTGTTTATGATGATGATGATAAGTAAATCTACTT
>NC_043005.1:27586444-27631444 GCF_006345805.1 Octopus sinensis
TATCAAGAAATGTCACATCACTAATTTGAACTCAATATCTTCTTGCTAAGATGCAGAAGGTAAACATTCACATAAGGATACACATGCTCACACACACGTATACATATGTATATGTCTCTATATGTGTGTGCATATGTATATATATTATATATACACACACACATATGCACACAATTGGCTTCTGTGCAATTTCTGTTTGCCAATTCTATCAACCAAAACTCATTTATAGGGGCCACTTTAGGTCCTTAATCTTGCGAGTTGCAAGATGATCTTCCTAGGACTAGTATCATGAAAAAGTGTGCAGCACTCTTTATAAAGTGGTTTGCATTAGGAAGGGCATCCAGCCCTTAAAACCATGCCAAAGAAGATATTGGAACTTAATGCAGTTCTCCACCATGTCAGATCCTATCAAACCATCCAACTCATGCCAACATGGATGACAGATGTTAAATGTTTATACATATTACCTACATAAATAAATACATACATACATATATACATGTACCGCTCTCTCTCTCTCTCTAACTGGGTAACCATGTACCTCTATGGCAACACACCTATTTCTGCCTCTCTATTTCTCTGTTACACTCTAACCTTTCATCATTTGATACTGGATCACCTCCTCTAATGCCCCCTCTGCTGTGGCAAGACACCTGCTTCTGTCTGTCTGTCTCTTTGTCACACTCTAACTTTCATCCTCTGACACAAATGCCCTGCCCCTCTCATAATTCCTAGTCTTGTGAGTTACTTGGTTACCCTGCCAGTGCTGGTTCCACGTTAAAAGTATCCAGTAACATGGTTGGTGTCTGGAAGGGCATCCAGCTGTAAAAATCTTGCCAAAGCTAACCTCGCCTGTGCTAGTATCATGCAAAAAGCACTGGGTCCATTCTGCAGACTGTTTGATGTTTGGAAAGGCATCCAAAACAAATACAAGAGCCTTGGGTAGATTTACTACTTTGCCAGCTCCTACCCATGTATACATGGGAGATGGACGTTAAATGATGATGATGATGATGATATGCTCGAGATATGAGACTAGAAAAACAGCCAACAACTGATGAAGGGTCGTTCTTTATGTTGTTTGTCTTGTTTTCCATTTGTTCAAAAGAATAGTTCATGTTCCAGGTACTCGTACTTCGTATTTTTTTATTTTACACATTTCATGACGTCCTGTGCCCACATATGCATATATATACGTATAGATGTAAGTATGTACATATACGTATGTATATATGCATATATATATATATATATATATTATATATATATATATGTATGTATGTATGTATGTATGTATGTATGTATATATGTATGTATGTATGTATGTATGTATGTATGTATGTATGTATATATGTATGTATGTATATGTATGTATATATGTATGTATATATGTATGTATATATATATGTATATATGTATGTATATATATATTGAAATATTAGTGCTAAGCAGTGTTTAGGCATAAGCAAAATATAGATTAGTTGAAATATGTTTTGTGAAGTATTTCAACTGCTAAAAGCCAAATACACTGCAGTTACCATGGATAATATATCTCTCTTATAGGGTGTTTTCACACCTTTTTACCATAAGAATGATATATTTTCAACAGTAACTGCAGTACATTATTTATATTTACCGGATATTTGTCCTCATCTTCTTTGTTGTTAAAACAATGTTTCGGCTGATATACCCTCCAGCCTTCATCAGGTGTCTTGGGGAAATTTCGAACCTGGGTTCTCATTCCTAAGGTATTTTTCGATATCATCATCATCATCGTTTACATTATTTACATTTGATGGATAGTTGTCCTCATCTTGTTTATTGTTGACTCAAAGTTTCAGCGGATATACCCTCCAGCCTTCATCAGTTGTCTTGGGCCAAATTTTGAACCTGGGTTTTCATTCCTAAGGTATTTTTCAATGTTGTTGTTGGTGGTGGTATCGTCATCGTCGTCGCCGTCATCATTGTTGTTGACTATCTGGAATTGAACTCAGAATCTTGGTGTTAGTAGCCTGTGCTCTTAACCACTACGTAATAATAACATAGAATGAGAACCCAGGTTCGAAATTTCCCCAAGACACCTGATGAAGGCTGGAGGGTATATCAGCCAAAATGTTGCGTTAACAACAAACAAGATGAGGACAAATATTTGTTAAATGTAAATAATATACATAATTCCTCATCTCTTAAATATAGAACTGTAGTAACTGCAATGTATTTGTCTTTTAGCTGTCGAAATATGTCAGAAACATATTTCAACTAACCCAAATTTTGCTTATACCTAAACACTACTTAGCACTGACTTTTCAAAATATACACACACTCACACACACATTACATACAGATAAAGGATTATTGTTTGAATACTGATTTTGCATACTACAAACAAGAGAATTCAGTACTGTATGTCAAGGGGATACATCACCTTACTTGAAAATAGATGAAGGTTTGTGACAGTTAGGACATCCAGCTGTAGAAAATGTGCCTCAATAAACAATGTCTGACCCATGCAAACATGGAAAACTTGACATTAAAACAGTGACCATAATGATGATTCATACACACACAAATACTTTTATATACATGCGTGTGTGTGTGTGTGTATTTGTGTATCGCTGATGTATAATCTTTTCTACTCTTGGCACAAGGCCCAAAACTTTTGGGGAGGGGGGCAGTCGATTAGACCAACCCTAGTACACAACTGGTACTTAATTTATTAACCCCGAAAGAATGAAAAGCAAAATCAACCTCAGCAGAATTTGAACTCAGAAACTAACAGCAGATAAAATACCTATTTCTTTACTACCCACAAGGGGCTAAACATAGAGAGGAAAAACAAGGACAGACATTATATCGACCCCAGTGCGTAACTGGTACTTATTTAATTGACCTCGAAAGGATGAAAAGCAAAGTCTACCTCGGTGGAATTTGAACTCAGAACGTAATAGCAGACGAAATATGGCTACGCATTTCGCCCAGCGTGCTAACGTTTCTGCCAGCTTTTTGCTGATGTATAATGGAAAAATATGTAAGAATCGATAAGAAACCACAAAATGTTTTTTCTTTCAAAGTTTCTTGTGACATTTGTTCTGCACCAAGTTACAGTCACTCTCTTGTCACTGTCGCCATCAGAAAATAAGTAACCTATCTATAACCAGTAACTCTGCTGTTTGTCAGTTACTGTATAATGTCAAAATATGATAGATGCATGCGTGTATATGCTAATGTATACAAAGCTCCCTTAATTAATTAATATTGTAAAAGTCATCAAATTAATGCCAAATTTAGAAACAAATTAATGAAAGAAAATGTTGGGCCACAAGAAATTCCAAGATGGAAAAAAGATTTTAGAAAATAGTTTCCAAGCAACTGCTTGATCTAAATAGCTATTTTACACTCCACTTGGCACTTCTTTGAGAACTACACTCCACTTGGCACTTCTTTGAGAACGGGGGGGAAGGGAGGGGTTAGGGTGCACTTTCTCTTTCCCCAACTGTGCTGTGCTTATGTTAAACCAAACAACCCAGAACCACCGACCCTGTGGGAGAGAACATCTTTCATTATCACACCATATGATAACTCTTGTTATTCTCTTTCACTCCAGATACACTCCTCCCCCCTCTCTTTCTCTCTTTTTTTCTCATCTTCTTCTGGAATTCTGCTGAGTATATTGTTTTTACCATTTCCCAACATCCAGTCTATTCTTTTTTAAACTCTCAGGATTGGATTTTTTGCCTCTCTCCCCCCATCCCATCAAATTTTTAGGGTTTCCAGCCCCAACTTGCAGATACATTATTTCTATTTGGGTTAAAAGGAATATTTTGCTTTTGTTTGATTGTGTATGTGTGTGTGTGTGTGTGTGCATTCATATATGTCTATGTGCATTTATAAATATATGTGTGTGTGTGACTACATAGACGTGTGAGTATATATGCTTGCATGTGTGTGTCTGTGTTTATGCAAATGTACATACATACCTCTATGTGCGTTTGTGTGTGTGTGTGTAAACAGTCATGGCTGTGTGTTTAAGAAGTTCACTTCCCAACCACATGGTTTTGAGTTCAATCCCACTGCATGGCACCTTGGGCAAGGGTCTTCTACACTAGCTCAAGACACACAAATGCCTTGTGATCAGATTTGACATACAGAAACTAAAATACAGGTGGATGAGCATGTGTTTGTATGTGTCTCCTTGTTTTCACATCATCATCATCATCACCATCATTTTAAATCCAGGTTTTGTCCCCGTTGCAGGGGTGGCTGTATCTACCTCAATGCCATAGCAACTGCCCTCACACCGTCTCGCCATCTTGCTCGGTTTTGGGTGTCCTCCCTTCTCAAGCCCAACCCTTCCAATCTCCTCCACCTGTCCCCTCCACATTTTCGTCAGTCTACCTTGCTTCCGCTGTCCATTTACCTCAAACTCTAGCACCCTCCTCAGAACATGCTCTTTGTCCCTCCTCAACACATGCCCATACCACCGCACTCCATTCTCCCTTGCCAGCCATTCCACTAATTCCTCCAACCCCAGCATCCCCATCAAGTCCTCAGTCCTCCTTTTATCAAACAGCCTCACGCCACACTTTTCTCTCACCATTTCTCTCTCGGTCCTTCTCAAAATTGCCATTTCTCTCTCCCTCAAACACCATGTCTCACTCCCATACAGCATTGTAGCTCTCACATGTGATATTAGTAAACCTACTTCATGATCAAAGAAGCAGTGTCATTCATTTCCAAACTTCCATGAAAGTGTGTCCAACCATAAGAAAAATATTACCTTTCTTGAGAGCAGGTGAGAGTTGTTAACAGGTAGAGCTTCCAGCTATAGAGAATCTGCCTTAACAAATCCTGTCTGACCCATAAAAACCTAGGAAAGTGGATATTCAAATGATGATGATGATGTCTATGTGTGCACGTGTAATGTATATACCTTTCATCTTTTACTTGATTCCATCATTGGACTGCAGCCATACCGCGGCACCATCTTGAAGGGTTTAGTCAAACAAATTGGCCCCAGTATTTATTTTCTAAGCCTGATACTTATTTTACCAGTTTCTTTTGCCAAAGTGCTAAGTTACAGGGATGTAAAAAAACCAACACTGGTTGTAAACACACACACACACATATATTCAATGGGTTTCTTTCAGTTTCCATCTTCCAAATCTACTCACATGGCTTTGGTTGGACCAAGGCTATAGTAGAAGACACTTGCCCAAGGTGCTACGCAGTGGGACTGAACCCAGATCCATCTTGTCAGGAAGCAAGCTTCTTACCACACAGCAATGCTTGCATCTATATATGTGTCTATCTTATTTTTAAATGGCAGATGTTAAAAAGTGGTTCAGGGGCCAAGCGTTTTGTGTACGGCACCTATCAAACCACTTGTTCTCAAGCAATTTGTAACTTCTGCACCAATTAAAAACAAAAGGTATATATACACTCATGATGATGATCATCATCGTTTAACATCTGCTTTCCATGCTAGCATGGGTTGGACAATTTGACTGAGGACTGGCAAACCAGATGGCTGCACCAGGCTCCAATCTGATCTGGCAGAGTTTCTACAGCTGGATGCCCTTCCTAATGCCAACCATTCCACAAGTGTAGTTGGTGCTTTTACGTGCCACCAGCACAAGGGCCAGTCAGATAGGTGTCCTCATCTTGTTTGTTGTTGCAGTTGCATCAAACACTGTTTACAAAACTGCTTTGTTGTCTTTAACAGCTTGATAAATGGTGAAATAAATTAATATTCCAACCAGGAAACCATGGGTAGCTGCATGAAAATCATGCCACACTGATGTGTGTATGTGTATATATATAAAATATAAATTAGAGGTGTTGAAACCTCTAAGGGATAGATATATCCAGAGGCACTCCTGGTGATTACCTCAGTATGTATGGTCCTTGTTATAAGGTATACAGCAGCAGGTAATTTAAAAGGTAAACTGTAGTTTAATGTATATAAGAAAATAGAGAAATATATAACAATGAGAAGTGGATCTTTGGTGTTATAAAGCCATTATTTAATTAATCAAGTAATTATTTAATTAATTAAGTAAAATGCAGCTCAGATAACAGAGTCAACAACTATTGAAAAGGTTGCAAGAACAACGAAAATTTTAGAAAAATAAATAAATGAACAGAAACTTTACCTGTGAGTGTGTTAAATATCAAGGCACTAAGAGAGAATGACTCTGCCCAGACACAACAAAATATGCTTCAACACATGAACTCACATAATCTTGCAAACTAAATCCAAAAACGAAATATACATACATACATACATACACACACTTACACACATACAACAAGCTTCTTTCAATTTCCTTCTACAAGATCAAGTCACGAGGCTTTGGTCAGCCCGGGGACCATGGCTATTGTACAAGGCACTTAACCAAGGTACAACACAGTAACATTGAATCCCCAAACCATGTGGTTGAGAAGCAAACTTCTTAACTACACGGTCATGCTTGTACCTATATATTAAAATCGTCAATGAAATTGTGTGGTCATAAGGAAATATTACTTTATTTGGAAACAGGTAAGGGTTTCTGCCATGGAAAATCTGCCTCAACAAATTCTCTCTGAGCCATACAAGCATACAAAAGTGGACAATAAACCAATGATGAGGATTGAGGTGTGTTTTATATATTAATACGCACAATGTATGTATAAATAGGAGTTATTTATGCATTTAACTTTAACTAAAGAAGCCCTCAATGCATAGGGTATTTATTTTCACACAAGAGAAAGATTGAGAATTGTTAAAACAATAGGTGTGTGTGTGTGTGTGTGTTACATTAGTAGTTTGACATCTGGAAGTAGCAATTTCTCACTTAAGCACAACACCACTGACTTGTAAATGGTAGGGCTTCTTTGCTAATTGAATTTTAGCCTCACTGCATTACTAAGACTCTCTTCCAAAAGAACCCCAGTGGAATTTGAGCACTTAACACACACAAAAAAAAGGTACCTAAGTAACTTAATACTACAACAAGATGTTTACTCTGGAACTGTCTGAGACTGTCTCTGACACACTGGTTCCACCAACATCTGGATTTAATCGGTGATATCAGCAGTTGTTGAGGAAATTTTAATTCACTTTTTCTTTTCATTTTTTTTTGTGTTCTTGACACAAAGGTGTCAAGAACAACATGTTTGGTGACTTCACTGATTCCAAAGAAATTTGGTTAATCTAAACTGAGAAGATTCTCACACAATTGTGCTGCCTTTAACAATAGACTTTTTACTTTTTATTTATGCATGTAGAATTAACCGTTTATGAAGCCAAGAAGAAAACTATTTTGTTTTCCTTTTGTCTTGTTTTGTATCAGTTCATATGTAAAATGTGAATGTTTTCAGAATCCCTAGGAGGCATTCTTAAGTAGAAGTTGTTAGCTCCAATCAGGGTTTTATAGCATTACGTGAACGAGAGATAATTCTACCCCCAATGCTTGATAATATGCCAGTCTTTGACTGGTAACAATTAGTATTATTATCTGATATATAATAGAAATACTTCCTTGGTCTACTGGGGAGTTTGAAGGACCACTGGTGTTTAAGTGTGTGGGAGATTAATCTTCTCTGGATGAGATACTGGCTTATTGCAGCTAATACTTCTCAGATGATTGTGTTTACTGAACTGAACTGTGGTGAGGTAGAATAAACCGTTCTGTTCAGGAATGTGACAAAACACCCGCAGTAGATTTGAACATTAAACCTCTGAGTTAGTATACTTATGTGTTATCCATCCAGCCATCTCATCTCTTTCGATAATCATTTGTTGATAACTGTTCTTCATTGACAGCTAGCTGAACCAAGGGAATGTAGAATAAAGTGTTCTACACAGATATGCAGCAAAACTTGGAAGAAGCTTTAATACCTCTCAAAGTAATGCTGAATGGTTCCATATTTTCTACAGTCAGACACCCTTCCTAATGCCAACCACTTCACAATGTGCTGGGTGCTTTTTTTTTTTTGTAACACCAGCACTCATTAGGCTGTTATGCAACTTGCAAGACTGAGATAATTTTCAACTGAGTGAGGCCACAATAGAGACAGGCAGCTTTATGCTATGAGTTGAGAAATTATACATTCACATCAATGGAAATTGTAGCTGTGATACCAGTGCCGGTGGCACATAAGAGAACCATCCGAACGTGGCCATTGCCAGCGCCGCCCCAACTGGATTCCATGCCGGTGGCACGTAAAAAGCACCATCCGATCGTGGCCATTGCCAGCCTCGCCTGGCCTCCGTGCCGGTGGCATGTAAAAAGCACCATCCAATCGTGGCCGTTTGCCAGCCTCGTCTGGCACCTGTGCCGGTGGCACGTAAAAAGCACCCACTACACTCATGAAGTGGTTGGCGTTAGGAAGGGCATCCAGCCGTAGAAACATTGCCAGATCAGACTGGGCCTGGTGCAGCCTTCTGGCTTCCCAGACCCCAGTTGAACCATCCAACCCATGCCAGCATGGAAAGCGGACACTAAACGATGATGATGATGATGATGCACACACACACGTATATGTGTGGGGTGTGGTATATATGTCTGCATGAATGTCTGTGTATATATATGGTTTATTTGTCAGTTTACATTTTCTGTATTTACAGGTGTGATCTCAAATCATTATTAAGTATTTTTAATTCTGGACATGTACAAGTTGGAATCTAGTCTGGGACTATGTACTCAGTCCTGGTGCTAATCCACACATAGCCTCAGACATCAAACCAACCAAAGACATCATGTAGACATGAAGGTAGAGATGGGTGGAATGTGTCCATAAATCTCTTCTTTGATCTTGTACTCATGCCATGAGATGCTATGAGCCCTCATGATAATCCTGCTGTATGTACCATCATGATAATCCTGGTATATGTACAAATCAAAGTAATCTTGAAGCTCCTTCTCCACTGTTTTGGTTTTTGCCCTGTAGACAAGAATGTTCTCACCACATGCAAGGTAGGGTTTACTGCCATTGATATGTTGACCATTAGACAATATCAGACGTTTTATTTTGGAGGTTTGCACAACCTGGATGAGGACAAGAAAAACCACATTGATGTTATAAACAACTACACATGAAGTTGAGGGCCCACCAAAGCTTACAAGGGGTAGAGACTAATGACATGGTATGATGGGATAGATCTTGGTTGCAGCCTCTCAACATAGTAAAAATGGTGTTATTAGTTGCAACAGCATCAGGTGTAAGTATTCTAAGTTTATAATGCACAGGTGAAATTAATAGTTCGGAAAATTATAATCTGACTAGCAGTATCGCCCGGCGTTGCTCGGGTTTGTAAGGGAAATAACTATAAAGCATTTTTAGAGAGTTATAGCTAAAAAATAGCAAAAAAATGGGAAAAAAATGATGGTAAATTTTTTTTTGATAGTTAAAAAGGTCGAGTTGCGTCCCCTAGACCATCTGTGGTTTGTGTTTCTGATTGTCAACCCCATGTCGAATTTATCGATCTTTTTCAGAACTGGGGGAACTTTTCAAAATTTTCGCTGCGTTAGTTTTGAATTATGACATTGGGCTATGTGTGTGTCAAGTTTCATCAGAATCGGTTGAAAGCCGTGGTCAGGGTGAGGGTACAACCAAACAGACACACAGAAACACACACAGACAAACTGCCGTTTATATATAGAGAGATTAACAAACAACTAATCTTAGCCATTGAAGAGGTCTTTGTTGCAGCAGCAACAGACTGGAGCTTTTTAGATTTTTACATTTTCAAACTTAAGAATGTTGTGCTATGCAAATGATTTGATACATGGTTCAAATTGTATGAGAAGTTCTTGATTGAAAACATTTTCAGATATAGAAGAAGAAAATAAAACTGATTAAAATTCATGATGTTGAATTCTTCAACTTTAGTCTAAAATCAGCATCTTCATCTTCATTCTCTTTCAGATATTTTTTTTTCTTTACTTTTCTAACAGAATTCACAAATATATTTGTACTAAATGCTATCTCAAGGAATCAATTTCTCTTCTGATAAAGAATTAAATCCTAATTAATTTACTGAACTATGAAGAAGCGTCACCGTTTCTTAATTCTTTAGATCCTCTATTTTTACTAAAATTATATAGTTTTTGTTATTATTGTTCTTATTCTTTCTGCAGCTATAAATAAGATCAATGAGTTTAGTGTGTGTGTGTTTGTGTGTGTGTTTGTGTGTGTGTGTGTGTGTGTGTTTGTGTGTGTATGTGTGTGTGTGTGTGTGTGTGTGTGTGTGTGTGTGTGTGTGTGAAGAAATTCTATAAATGTCTTTAACAATACAGGAAAGTAAATCAAATCCAGTATCAACTTGAAGAATGGTAAAGTTTTTAATGCCATGCTTTGATCTGTAAGCATTTTCTTGGCTCTTTAACAATTTTTCTTTTCTTTTTTCCTTTTTTTTTTTGCTTTTTCCAGCTAAAGTTAAAATTTCTTGTTTGTCGTTTTGTTTCCTGTTGTTGTTCTTTTTTTTTTTTTTGCTAAATTGATTTTTCTCCTTCAAATCCTACTTTTCCGTTTATTTGCTGTCATGATTTGTGACAAAATACTGTTATTTGTTAAATGAACTGGATGCCCTCAAATCCAATTGTCTTTTATCTTTGTTATATATACAACACACACTCAAGCACATATGTATATACATATGTATGTACATACACACACACACGTTTGTATTTAAATTTATTAGAAATTTTAAAAGGCAAAACAATCAAAAACATTACGGATTTTAGCTTTGTTTAAATCTGGGTGGGAGGGGAGCTTTAGCAATTTTTTACTGATTCATCTTGGATTTTTGCTATGAAATCATTTCACTCACTACACTAATTTCTATTAGCTTCAGAGAGAAAGAGAGTGAGAGAGAGAGGGAGAGAGAGACAGAGAGATAGCAAGATTGCATGTGTGTAGATGAGGTACTTCATTGTTAAGGGATTGGATAACTAAACATAAAGGTCTTCAGCCTCATATCCAGTGATGGTTATTTGCTTAGAGTGACATTATTTATCTCCTGCCTGATATTCTCTTAGCATGGCCTCAGCCTATTGGCTACAACAAGTAAAGAAAGTATACTACTGTGCATCTAACTCGGCCATAGGCGACCTTCTTCGAGGGGTGGGCCAAATGAGACATCGCTCATCATAAGGTGAGCTTTACTACTAAAAAATTTCAAGGTAATTTTTTTGTGGGTGTGCCATTCAAAATTTGCCATGTCTGATCTAACTGCAGGAAATAGATTATAGATTTTCAATGACTTATTCTTATTTCATACAAATAAGCAGTACTGATTCTCACCTGCTGTTCATTACATTTATTAATAGCAATTTTCTGGACATGAATATGTTTCATTGTCCTCTTTTCAGCTACTCCCACCCACCCATATATAATTTGGGGTAGCCATGTATTTCCTCTACAGCACCTGACTTAAAGCCACCTCCCTCTTTGTTAGAAGGCTTTTCTATGTTTTTGTTTTTTCCGGAAAAACAGAAAAGCCATTGGAAAACTGATTATAGCAGTGACTCCATCAATTCCTAGGGATGTCTGAAGAAGGAATTTTATTCCGAAATATCATATTAGACTATGGATGATTAAATTATAACGGTTATTATAATGTATTGTTGTGCCATTCAGAACATTTTATTCTTTACAAACAATACACAATGCTTCAAGTGAACTACAATACTCTATTATTATCATTATTATTATTATTATTATTATTATTATTATTACTATTATTATTATTATTATTATTATTATTATTATTATTTGAAATTCCCCCAAGACACCTGATGAAGGCTGGAGAGTATATCAGCCAAGACGTGTTAACAACAAACAAGATAACAAATATCCATCAAATGTAAACAATGTACATAATTCCTCATCTCTCAAATATAGAACTTACTCGTCGAAGTATTCCTTGCTCGAGAGTTTTTTAATCCTTTCAACTCCACACCACTTGAATGCAGTGGTGTTGGTACCTTACTCTTCTTTGAGATGCTGCAGACATTCCAGAGGAATCTGAAGTGGATTTTGTTCTTTTTCTTTTTAGATATTTTGATCATAGCACATCCCAGTCTCACCACTGTACAGAAATACGGTTAGAACAACTGTCTGTTACAGATATTGATGTCTTCAGGCTATGGGAGACTCCTTGCAATTTGTTCTCACCACTACATTATACAACATGCATTGAGCTTGTTTGCTTTGTTCTCTTGTACTACAAATTAAAAACAAGCAGTATATATATATATATGTATTTATTTATTTATTTATTCCAGGGATCTGAATGTTTTAAATGAGAATTATTCAAAATGGTTGAAATATTCAAGAACTTGGTGGGTACTCTAATCCGAGGACCGTATCATGTACAGATTGTGAACACTTCAGATTACAATAAGTATAATCTATATTTCCATCTTCAGTATTTTTCATAAATGTTTGTAAAAAAAAAAGTGGATATGTTTCTGCATGTTTGTCTTCTGCTTCCCTCATTTTTTTTTTTTCATTTTATTATTATTTCATATATGCACAACAGATTAGACTCTTATTACAGAAAAATTTCTAACCTCAGTCTACAACAAGTAACCTTAGATGCCAAGAACCCTCTCAAGTATCCTAGCTGTCTCTAATAACACTGTTTTCTGGAGCTGCACCAAACTGGGTTTTATGCCTATTTCCTCTATCCATCAGATCAAATCTTTAGGGATAGTTCCCAATGCACCCATAACTACAGGGATACGTTTTAACCACATATCTTCCATAGTCTCTGTAACTCAATAATGAAATCCTGGTACTTTGCTATTTTCTCTATACCTCTCATACTTACTTTCTCATCATTTTGGGACTGTAAAATCAATTATCTGGCACTTTCTATTCTCTTTGTCTACTACTTCCAATCAGACCTTCTAGCTTCTATTACTCTGTCCGTCTAAATGTTAAGATCCCACAACATCTTATAGTTCTTACTTTCATCATCATCATCATCATTATTGAGTGAGAGAGCAGTGTATCAAAGTGGCCCTCAGGTACAAATATACGAAACCTAATATACCCACCGTGACTACCCGTCTGATAAGAGTACACCAGGCACATACATTATGACCATATGTTCAAGACATGGTGATCTTATAAACTACACATCACCTTGCATGTTGGACCCAGTTAGAATTTTCTTCAGGTTGAGTAGTCCATCCTTCTCAAAAGGTCCCTGAATAAGGGCTGTTTAACGATGTTGAACAAAGCGCCAATGTTTCCAGAGGTGAATTATTCAAACCCCAAAGAATCCCTCTCAACACATGGCTATGATGCTCCCCCACTACTTCTGCTTATGATCAGAGATGCATGTATTGTCAGCCACTAAGGGACATACTCAACTGGTTACAGTCAAGCAACTGACAAGCAAATCTGTGGTATTGAGCAGAATATTTACCTTAGCACATCTTTTTATAGCAAGACAAAACATATACATGATAACTCTTCCAATCAGTTAAGATCAGAAGCCATGAGAACCAGTGCCAGGTACTGCATCAGGGCATTTTTTTTTTTTTGTTATTATTAAGGCAGCGAGCTGGCAGAAACATTAGCATGCCGGGCAAAATGCTTAGCGGTATTCCGTCTACTGTTACGTTCTGAATTCAAATTCCACCAAGGTCGACTTTGCCTTTCATTCTTTCAGAGTTGATAAATTAAGTACCAGTTACAGCCTGGAGTCAATGTAATCGACTTAATCCCTTTGTCTGTCCTTGTTTGATCCCTCTATGTTTGGTCCCTTTTGGGCAATAACGAAATAAGAAACTTTAGTGTGCTGGACAAAGTGCATAGTGGTATTTCACCTATTGCTACATTCTAAGTTCAAATTCCACCGAGGTGGACTTTACCTTTCATCCTTTCAGGATCAATAAATTAAGTAACAGTTGAGCATTGGAGTCAATGTAATTGACTACCCCCTCCCCCAAATTTCAGGTCTTATGCTTATTATAGAAAAGATTGTTGTTGTTGTTGTTTCTGCTGCTGTTGTTGTTTTTGTTGTTGTTGTTGTTGTTATTAAGGCGACGAGCTGGCAGAATCGTTAGCATGCTGGCTGAAATGCTTTGCAGTATTTCACCCCATCGCTCTGTTCTGAGTTCAAATTCCACTGAAGTCAACTTTGCCTTTTGTCCTTTCAGGGTCAATAATATAAGTACCAATTGCATAATAGGGTCACTGTAATCGACTCATCCCTTCTCCCGAAATTGCTACCCTTGTGGCAAAATTTGAAACCATTATCATTATTATTATTCCTTCGTAACACAGTGTAGGTAAAAATGCACCGGAGTCTTTAGCCATCTATCAAGTCACAACAAGGGCCTCAGACAGATGATACTTTCCTTAAGATGTGTGCTGTGCCCAATAAGGCTGCTTTTTGCAAGACATCAATCTTGCATGGGATTTCCAGTTGCCTTAAGAAGTCTTGAAGCTTCAATGAGATTGAGCCCAACATTCAGATCACCACTGGTATCACCTTTACATTACCCTCTCGCATTCCATACAGTCTTGCCATTTCCGGAGTACTTGGTGATTTTTTCAACCTCTTTACTCACAACATACATGTCATTTGATATGGCTACATCAATATTATTATTATTATGTTACTATTGTGAAGGCTCATGGCTCAGTGATTAGAGCATTGAGCTTATGATTGTGAGGTTGTGAGTTCGATTCCCGGACCAGACTGCATGTTGTGTTCTTGAGCAAGACACTTTATTTCATGTTGCTCCAGTTCACTCAGCTGTAGAAATGAGCTGTGACATCACTGGTGCCAAGCAGTATCGGCCTTCTTTGCCTTTCCCTTGGGTAACATTGGTGGCATGGAGAGCGGAGGCTGGTATGCATGGGCGTAACTTTCTAGGTGCAATCTCATGGTCATTCATGACCGAAGGGGGTCACACACATGTTACTATTTTTCCACTGTAAAAGCAACTTATATATAATGCTGATGTTGTTTGGATGTTTTTGAAAACAATTCAGATTCTTAAAACTAATTTGTCTTCTGAGACATGGTTCTCTTGGCTGGATGCTCTTCCTGTCACCAACTATTTCATAGCATGGACTGCTGGCACTGTATTGTGCCACTGTGCCACCAACCCGAGAAAAAGTTGTCAGGATTTTATCCAGAGTTACTAGTCTGCTCGATGGGCTGCCTTTTCCATAACCCATGTCTTCCCCACTCCATGCAGAGTTGCTGGCTTCTTAGTTAGGCCACCTGCACTGTGGCTGAGAAACCAAGTTTTCCCCCAGTTGCTGTGAAGGGTACTCTTAGTGTGGATGTTGGAAATATGGAGTCGTTAGAGTAGATTGAGATGTTTGTTTCATCATCGTCGTCATTACATCATTGTCATTACCCCAACCATCATCACCACCACCACCACCTTCATCATTGTCATCACCACCACTACCATCATCATCATCACCATCATTACCATCACCATCATTACCACCACCACCACCATTATCATTGCCACCACCACACACCACCATCATCATCATCATCAAGCATTATCTAGTCTCAGCCGATTGCCACTTTCGTCTTTCATGCAACAACCATGTACATTCTCTGTATTTTAAGTCTGTCCAATTTTCAGTATTACCCATCCATGTAATTCTTGATTCCCCCACCCTAACCCCGTCACCCTTTTTTTCTTTCCCATTCATTTTGTTACCTATTATTAATTCCCTATCAGGCATTTATTTCTAATTAAGCATCCAAAATATTTTTGTTTTCTTTTGTTGTTGACTAACAAAACTTTCTTAGTTTCTCCCATTCTTGGTACTTAGTCGTGCATGAGACACGACAGACAAGGAGTTTGTGTACAGACTCTTTATAAACACTAATTTAATTGGATGAAACAAACAGGGACACTTCAGTGAGGGGTTAACCTGGTCATCCAGATGATGACAGATATGTGCTTGAATACCTGCAGGGGATTCTGTGCACATTTTTTTCTCTCTCAGATTTATCCACGTAACCTGTCTATTTTAAGCTTTATTTATAGGAAAATCAATCACTTAGTTTTAGATTCATTTCTACTGTGTGGCACTTTGGGTGAGCTGGCAGAAATGTTAGCATGCCAGACGAAATGCTTAGCGGCAGTGGAGTTCAAATTCAGATGGCTGCACTAATATATATATATATATCTATATTAGTGCAGCCATCTGGCTCGCCTGTCCTCAGTTAAACGATGGTGATGAGGATATATATATAGAGAGAGAGAGAAAGAAATGTATACAGTAATCCCTTGACTATTGTAGGTATTATATTCTCAAACCCCCGTGATAGGTGAAAGTCTGCAAAGTAGAACCATTGTATATTTTTTTTAAATTATTTTTATAATTTCTATATATTTATTTTATTATAAATGCAAAACAACACCATGGATGAATCAACGTAAGCTTAAATAATAAACTGCAATAGGTGAATTGCGATAGGAGAACCACGAAATGGTGAAGGATTACTTTATACAAATATATATAGATATATGCATGTAGCACTGTTTTATGTTTGTATATATATATATATATTTCCATTTTCAGTCAAGTTTTGAGTGATCCCCCACTCTACCTCTACAAAGAAAGATCTACATTCCATGCTATTTTGAAATTACCAAAGTCTAGCTCAAAAGTTTTCAGGTAACTATCAGCATCCTCATCTTTTTCTTCCACTATTGTTGTTGTTGTTGTTGTTGTTGGAATTCCTCTTTTGCCATCATTGTCTTATTCTTTCCTTCTTTTTCTCTACCAACCACTTGCAAAATGGAACAATACAATTGCTGTTAAAAATGGGGTGATGCAAGGAGACATCATTAGCCCAACACTGTTTTTAATCTCTAAATCACTGTTTTTAATCCTGTAACCCTCAGGTCTGTAATGTCTTCATCACACAACTGGCAGGGTGTGGACTTGTGGAGCTTTTCAAATCAAAGCCTTAGCCATTTGCTCTTAGTAATCAGAGATCTGCTTTACACTAGCATGTGTCAACAAGCTACACATCCAGAAAGTGACCTGCAGGAGATTATGGATAGATTTTCAGGCGCCAAAACTGAAATGAGACTTTTGATAAGTTTGTAGAAAAATATAAATTGTGTTTTCACTCTTGGCTCTGGGAATCCTTACTATATAGGCCATCAATATTAGGGTGCAGCACTCACAGGAATGGGGAGGCACAGTACAGCTTTTGGTGGGATGGGAGCTCAACTGGCATCATGGATATGTGTGTGTGTGCATGGAAGATGGGCGTTAAACAGTGATGATGATGAAGATATATCTGAGATATATTCATACTTAGACATTATTGTGTGATTGAGAAGCTTGCTTTCCAACCATGCAGTTTTGGTTTATCCCCACTAAAGGTACCATGCACAAACGACTTCTACTTTAGCCTTGCAGCAACCAAAGCTTTGTCAGTGGGCTTTGTAGACAGAAGCTGGAAGAAGTCCTTGTTGTGTGTGTGTGTGTGTATTCTTTTATTCTTTTACTTGTTTCAGTCATTTGACTGTGGCCATGCTGGAGCACTGCTTTTAGTCGAACAAAACAAACCCTAGGACTTATTCTTTGTAACTCTGGTACTTATTCTATCGGGCTCTTTTGCTGAACTGCTAAATTATGGGGATGTAAACACACCAGCATCAGTTGTCAAGTGATGGTGAGGGGACAAACACATACACAAACACACACGTGCACACACACATATATATATATATATACATGATGGGCTTCTTTCAGTTTCCGTCTACCAAATCTACTCACAAGGCTTTATTCGGCCTAAGGCTATAGTAGAATACACTTGCCCAAGGTGCCACACAGTGGAACTGAACCTGGAACCATGTGGTTGGTGAACAAGCTACTTACCACACAATCACTCCTGCGCCTATGTATATACTCCTGTCCTGATATCATGTGATGGTTACAAATGTGCATCATTGTCATACAAGTGATGATGTTCATTTCTAATTTTCTATGAAAAATATGTTTGGCCATAGTGAAATATTACCTTGCCTGGAAATAGGAGATAGTTGGTAGTTAGAAGAGCATCCAGCTGCAGTAGAAACTCTGTCTGACTCCTGCTTGTGTGTATGTATATATCTATCTATACATATATGTGTGTGTTTGTGCATGTGTGTGTATAGAATGTTAAGGAGAACATTGTACGAAATGTGAGTCCTGAATAATATACTTTCTGATGAAGGAGGCAGTATCCAATTTTGGGAGTGAAAATACCCTTAAAATTTACAGATTACTGTGCCCCTGAAACAGCAGTAAAAAGATTACCACCAACAATTTATCTAAACAGGATTACCTATTTTCTGGGAATATTTACATATATCTTTTGAAAAATTCAATCTCAACACTATGATTTTCCTTTATTCACTCTTTTTCTTAGACTTTATTCCCCCTTTCATAAGGGCATATTTATTCTTAACTAATTTTTACAACATTATTTAATACAACTGTAATTCTAAATGTTTCCATACATATCTTTATACATCTACACTTTTATAACTTAATCCCATTCATCTATTTAATTATGTATGTTAAATTTTTATATATTTATGTATTCATAGATTTTTAATATATTTTAATATTTTAATGACCGATACATTTGTATATTTAAAAACTGATGTACATCGACGCATGGTGCAATATATGTTTATATAAATTGTTGAACCTATTAGAATTCTCTTTAACATTTTTTATATCTTCTGTCTCAGGCTTTTATTTGAGCACTTCAAACTACTGCCTATACAATACACAAAGAAATCTTACTATATATATATATATATATATATGTATATATATATATATATATACACACACACATGCACACACAAACACACTAAGTAGTGTGTTTATGAGGCTTGTGTCATTATGTGACTTCTTAATATCAGTGAAACATAGACAACCCATCAAAGACATGCAAGAGGGCTTCAACTTTCTACCAAAAATGCTTGAAGTATTTATTATTGCCATTGAGCATGATATAGTAAGGCTTCAATGACCTGAACATCAAAAGACACCTCCTATAAAGAAGATGGAACTGGGCTGGTCATGTGTCTTGTGTAAATGGCTATTGAAATTAATGTTAATAGCATTTTGAGAGGACTAAGCATAAGCTGTTGAGGTCTGACCTAAGAAAATTAGGAATTGTGATCAAGAACTGGGAAGAAATTGCAGAGAGCCATATGGCATGGAGAAAGCGTATTTATGATGGGGGAGTGAGAAATGGTGGTCGATAGTACATCCCTTGTACATTACTTTTTGCAATTAGCAGCATGGACAACATACAACTCGGCTCAGAGTGTGCTCCAAATGAAGACTTGATATGCACTCTCTGCTGTTGTATCCTTCTGCCTGGGATTTGGGATTCAGTAAGCGTATAAAGTTGTGTGCAAGGTTGTCAAGCGCGTATTAGTGGCCAACCTGTATGTCAGGTCTGCTGGTTAAAGTCAGCTAAACAAGGCACATTATTGTCACATACCTTAGTAATTATACATAGTGAAGTTATTCAGGTGTGAAGTTTGAAACTGAATTTGTAGGTCAGCTGCAAAATTTTTAAAAAGCTACTTCATGCAATATGTGAGGAAGTTAATGCCTCATAAAGTGAAAAGAAAGACTGGCAGTAGGAACAGTTTGTCCCAGGAGCAAATTGACAACCACCTTAAATACATATTGCATGTGTATACGTATATTCTTTTCTTTTATTCTGTTACTTGTTTCAGTCATTAGACTGGCCATTCTGGAGTATCACTTTTAGTTGAGCAAATCTATCCCGGGACTTATTCTTTGTAAGCCTGGTATTTATTCTATCGGTCTCTTTTGCTGAACCACTAAATTATGGGGATGTAAATGTACCAGCATCATTTGTCAAGCCATGTTTTGTGGGGACAAACATATACACAGACATATGTGTGTATATATATATATATATATATATATATATATATATATATATATATATATACATATACTCACAAGGCTTTGGTCAGCCCAAGGCTATAGTAAAAGACAGTTGCCAAAGGTACCACACAGTGGGACTGAACCCAGAACCATGTGGTTGGTAAGCAAGCTACTTAACACACAGCCACTCTTACGCTTAACAGCCACTCTTGCGCCTGTATATTCAATACAGGGAAAAACAATTTCCTTTATAGGGATGGAAAAAACATCCAATTTTCCACTGGCTTTTCAGTAAATACCCAATATGGCAGAGAAAATCTTTTCACAATTCAAAAGGGTATATGTATATATAAGAATGAATGTTTTTATATATAATGAACGTGAAATACAGGAAGGGACGAACACGGAACACAGACAAATCATTCGAAGCCTTCAATCTTCAGTCAGACACCGAATCATCATAGCAAATTTCGGCTGTTCAATTCTGATATTTGCTCCAACTCGGCCAGCCCCAAGAAAAAAAACTAAGCTGTAAGCATTAGATTTCTTGGTAGAAGACAGGAATGTGAATGCACAAGACGGATGTGAATACAAGAGACGAAAACGAAATTGAAAACAGTAATGAATAAACAAAATATATATAACGGTGGTTGTCATACGACTTTAGACCAAATGAGACAGAAACAACAACAACATAGCTGGCGTAGAAATAATTACCGTTTCGGTAGCGGGGACACATGTTGGTCGAGATACGAAGGCCAACAGAATGGTTTAAGAAGCAGCAGGTCGCAGGAGAGAGAGAGAAAGAGAGACAGAGAGAGAGGGAATCAAAGAGGGTGGAAGGCAGGGGACAGAATCAGTGACCAAGAGAAAAGGAGAAAGAAGGGATTAAGGAGGAGGGGAGGAGGATGGGAGGAAGAGAGGGGAAGAATCGGAGGGCGCCAAAAAGTTTGGTGAAGAAGCAATGGCGGGCAGGAAAAACAGTGTGTATAGAAGTCGTGCAGGGTTTAAAATTGGACAAACAAACGGGGGGGTGCACGTAACGCCGCAATAATATAAGAATGAATGTTTTTATATATAATGAACGTGAAACACAGGAAGGGACGAACACGGAACACAGACAAATCATTCGAAGCCTTCAATCTTCAGTCAGACACCGAATCATCATAGCAAATTTCGGCTGTTCAATTCTGATATTTGCTCCAACTCGGCCAGCCCCAAGAAAAAAAACTAAGCTGTAAGCATTAGATTTCTTGGTAGAAGACAGGAATGTGAACGCACAAGACGGATGTGAATACAAGAGACGAAAACGAAATTGAAAACAGTAATGAATAAACAAAATATATATAACGGTGGTTGTCATACGACTTTAGACCAAATGAGACAAAAACAACAACAACAACACACACACAAAAATTAAAAGAAAATGGTGATTTATGATTGACATATTTTAAATATAATTTATTAACATAATGTTATATTACAAAGGTGGTAAGCTGGCAGAAATGTTAGCACACCGGGCAAAATGCTTAGCGGTATTTCGTCTGTCTTTATGTTCTGAGTTCAAATTCTGCCGAGGTTGACTTTGCCTTTCATCTTTTGGGGTTGATAAATTAAATACCAGTTGTGTACTGGGATCGATCTAATCAATTGCCCCCCCCCTTCCCAAAAATTTCAGGCCATGTGCCTAGAATAGAAAAAAAAATAATATTATATTACAATAAATATAACATAATATGAATAGAAATGCAAATGTTAATCCTACAAATTGTTTTGATTAATATTTTAATTTTTTATATTAGATTTTTAAATTATTGATGCTCATGCTTACAAATATATTTTAATAGTCTTTGCTTGGATTTGACCATCCTTCCATGTAATTTTGTCTAATTTTGTCAAATATTTCCCTGAGCAGATTCATACCCCAAAATATGAATTGAGATAATTTTGAGGATTAATATTTGTATTTCTAGTCATATTATGTTAATAAATTATATTTAAAATATGTCAATTGTAAATCTCAGTTTTTGTGTATATATATATATCATCATCATCATCATCATCATTTAGCGTCCGTTTTCCATGCTAGCATGGGTTGGACGGTTCTACTGGGGTCTGTGAAGCCAGAAGGCTTCATCAGGCCCAGTCAAATCTGGCAGTGTTTCTACGGCTGGATGCCCTTCCTAACACCAACCACTCCGTGAGTGTAGTGGGTGCTTTTTACGTGCCACCCGCACTGGTGCCAGACAGAGCTGGCAAACGGCCACGAACGGATGGTGCTTTTTATGTGCCACCGGCACGAGGGCCAGGCGAGGCTGGCAACGGACACGAAACGGGGCGGTGCTGGCAACGGTCGCGAAACGGAAAGTTCTCTTACATGCCACGGCACTGGTAACACATCTGCAATTTCCATTGATCGATTTCCATTGATCGATTTCGATTCTGATCCTCACTGCCTCAATGGGTCTTCACAAGCAGAGTTTCGACATGCCACCGGCACTGGTAGCACATCCGCAATTTCCATTGATCGATTTCGATTCTGATCCTCACTTGCCTCAACACGTCTTCACAAGTAGAGTTTTGTGTCCCAAGAAGGGAAGGTATGCATACGTAGGCTGGCTCCATCCCATGTAGAAGGCCACGGGTTGTGGACTCACTTGTCCTGCCGGGTCTTCTCGCGCACAGCACACTTCCAGAGGTCTCGGTCTCTAGTCATTTCCTCAGTGAGACCTAAAGTTCGAAGGTCGTGCTTCACCACCTCGTCCCAGGTTTTCCTGGGTCTGCCTCTTCCACAGGTTCCCTATATATATACACATAAACACAGGAATGGCTGTGTGGTAAGAAGCTTGCTTCCCAACCACATTGTCCTGGGTTCAGCAATCTTGGGTAAGTGTCCTCTACTATAGCCTCAGGCTGATCAAAGCCTTTTGTGTGGATTTGGTAGACAGAAACTGAAAGAAGCCTGTTGTATATGGCTAAGATCAAGGTCTAATATCTACTCTTAACAGTTAAATATATATATATATATGTTTAGTAAATCCAAAAATGCGAAGAACAAGCACAAGAAAACAACAATGCGAGGAATTGGTACATGTAAACTATTAGCAGATGCTCAGGAACGGAAGGAAAGGTGGTTTTATGTTTCGAGCAAAGTGTTTCTTCAGAAACAGGTGTCACAGGAAATTCCAGTAGGAAAGGAAGATAGAGGGAAAAAAATCGCCAACGATTCACATGTGGTTACATTTTGTGGTGATATATGTGTGTGTATATGTCCGTGTGTCTGAGTTTATCCCTCCACTATCGCCTGGCAACCAGTATTGGTGTGTTTATGTCCCCGTAACTTAGTTGTTCGGCAAAAGACACCAATAGAATAAGTACTAGGCTTACAAGGAATAAGTCCTGGGGGTCGATTTGTTCAACTAAAGGGTAGTGCTCCAGCATGGCCATAGTCAAAATGACTGAAACGAATAAAAGAATACAGAATATTACTATATGCAGCTTTAGTTTAACCTTAACAGTATTTAAAGAACTACAGTCATGTGTAATGGTCATTTTGCCTCCCTTCAGAGTTCAAATTCTTCTGAGGTCAACTTTTGTCCTACATTATATCAGATTCAATAAAGTAAATTTTGAGTTAAGCACTATCAACACTCTCTCTGCTCTAAAAATTACTGACCATGAGACAAAATTAGAAAGAATTGCCATTTTCCTTCTATGATTTCAGTTTGTTCTGTTTGAGAGAAGAAGGAGAAGCATTTGTAGTATTCAATTCCTTCCGGCAACGCCTGGCTAAACTGATTATTCCAGTTCCTCCCGACCTTGATTGCAAACTATTAAAAACTATCTGTGACTGCTTAAGGGAGAACCCATTATGGTCGACTGCCCATATAGCAGCTTATGTAGGCTATGAAGATGCTTTCAAGAATGTGGATGTCTTAAGGTAATTATATTTCTGGCCTTTTCCAGGAATTCTTTTCACTTTTCCATGTTGTCATTATATTGTCATCGCCATTAATCATTATCATCATCAGTTTCAGTGTCATTGTGATCATTATTACTTACCATTGTCATTATTTTGTCATCATTCTCACCAACAGCATCATTATCATCATACTGTCAACACTATCATTGTCTTCATTATCACTGACACCATCTTTATTGTCATATTATCAATAGTGTTATTGTTATTATGACCACCATTCGCCATTGTTACTCTTATAACTACCATCATAGATATGTCATTGTCATTACCATAATCATCACTATCAACATCATCATCATCAACATCATGATCCTCATTATTGTTATTTCAAATGTTTGTTAAACCTTGATAGAAGCAGGTTGACCAGTTCTGTAGTAAAACTCAAGTGTATGTTCTGCTGTAGAAGGAAACCTGTTCCCTCTGTGTATGCCACTGGTCCACTGCAGTACGAACGGTCCTGCTTCCACATGCACTATTTTCATGATAAAGTTCACAAAAGCAATTAAGTTTGCATCCAATGAGAAGAGCAAATTATACATTTTTTTTTAAATTACAAGGAAAAGAGGGACTGCTCTTCAGCCTTGCAGACTGGGAAGATTGGTGTAGTTTGTAAATGCAAGCAGAGGCCTGCCCTGCCTAACAAAGCTGCACCAATAGAGGTGCCACCTCTTATAAACAGAACAGGGTCACGGGAACACAAAGTAAACATGAACCAGTGCCTGATCTGTGCACGCATCAAACTGATTGACCTCAACCAGACACACCTGTGACCCATCTTCTCACATGTGATGTCTTTGGTCATTGCTGGCAATGATGGATGACTATTATTTCTGGAGAAGAAAAAGATGGAGCAAAGATTTAGTGCAGAATCTAGCCTGATGTGTCTTAGTATATTTGATGGATTAGAGGGACAGGTTAATCTGGATTTGTGTAACTCAGGTGATGCAGGACTGTTGAGATATTGTGGCTCTCAGACTGCATTTTATTGATTTTCTTAATAGCATAAATCAACAAAATTTACACACACATTTGTTCAATTAAAGACGGTGCTCCAGCATGGCTGCAATTAAAGACTGAAACAAATAAAAGAATATGCATACTCAATGGATTTCCGTAAAATTTTGATCCAAAAGCTTCTATTCATAAGTCAGTGGTGAACATGACAAACATGAGCTTGATACAATTAGCAAAGACTTAATAATGCTTTTCTGTGGAACAAATTTACATGTCACAATGGAAACGAACCTTACTATGATAAACTTTTTAGATTCCACTCTGCATCTTGATACAAGAAGACTTAGCTCTTACCATAATCCAAATGAAGTTTTATATGAATATGGATTCTAACCACCCACCATCATTTTGCACCATAGGGTCTTTAATATATGTTGGAATATATTTCCATTATCTTTAGTTGAAACTACTTTCGGTGATGAATCTCAAAACTAAAACACAGCACCACTATGTCAAATGTAATGCTTATTTATTCACATTGTTTTGAATTTATCCTGCATTCTCTTGTAGCCTTCAGATTTCAATGAAGTAATTTTTATTTTTAGAGTAATATTTTAGGGTGGGAGTGAGAGGCCAGATCTGGCCAGTTTGAACAAGTAGAATGTTTTGGCCAGATATGGTTGGTGTAAATGCTAAAGAATTAAACCCTTTAGCATTTTTGATATTTAAGGAAACAGAGGTCAAACCCATGGAATTACTCCAAAATATCTCTGATGACAGAGCTTCACAATTTGGTTTCTGATCCTGATAATAATGAGACCAATCTTTATTATAGATTGTACTTCATTAAATGTTACACTATTTGGAGTACAGTCAGAACAACTTACTGTCCAGCATAGGTCATATGTAAATTGTTTGGAAATAAGTTTGCTTCCAAACTACATGGTCCTAGGTTCAATCCACTGCACGGCACCTTGGGCAAGTGTCTGTTACTACACCATTGTGTGTGAATTTGGTAGACAGAATCTGAAAGAAGTCTATTGTATATATATATGTATATGTATATATATATACATACATATATACACACAGACACACACACAGACATATACATATACACACATCATCATCATCATTTGATGTCTATTGTCCATGCTGGCATGAATTGGACAGTTTGACCAGGGCTAGCCAGCCAGAAGGCTGCACCAGGCTCCAGTCTGATTTGACATGGTTTCTACTGCTGGACGCCCTTCCTAATGCCAACCACTCCAAGAGTGTAATGGGTGCTTTTACATGCCACCAGCATGTGTGCCATTTGTGTGACACCAGTATCTGCCACAACTGTGATTTTACTTGGCTTAATGGGTCTTCTTCTCGAGCACAACATAATGCCAAAGGTCTTGGTCATTGCCTCTGTGAAGCCCAACACTTGAAAGGAACTCAGCCACTTTGCCTCTGTGAGGCCCAATGCTAGGTTCCCTTCACAGAGATCAGCACTTCTTTACACACACACACACACACATATATATAGTCAAATCAAATAAACAAACAATAAAATTAACAAAAACAGGCAACAAGACGACGTGCACAAGGAATGTATTAGATTGATGCTCAGTAAAAAGAGAGTTTTTAATGTTTTGAGCATAGCTCTTCATCGGAAAGGAAAAAGAGAAAAGAAGGAAAAAAAATAATCACCAACAGCATGTGTGTAGTTACAATATTCACACACACACACACACAAACCTATCTTGTAGATATGTTAACTGGGCAAATTTAAGTATTTCTATGTAGATTGTAAAAATGAACAGCCTTAATCAATTTTCAAACCTTATGGGAGGGGGGAATCTCATCAATTTGACCAGTCCCAGAGAAACAAGCTGTGTGTGTGTGTATACACTCCTCGTTTTTATTATCCAGGCACATAAATGAACAATCACAAATTACGGGTAAAACGGCTTTGATGGTTGGTGTCAAGAATAACAATTTCCAGTGTGTGAAGACGATGTTAAAGAATGGTGCAATGACAGATCTGAATGACAGAGATGGCAACACTATATTCCACTATGCCATCCACTCCAAAGAAGTTATCATGGTAATTCATCTCTTTTAATCTATCTCACTCTTTCATTTCTTCTTGTTCTTACTTTGGTCTCACTTCTCTCTCTCTCTCCTGTTTCATATATATATATATATATATATAACGAGAAGCCTTATGAAAATAAACAAAAGACGAAGGCAGGTGGAATATAAACAAACAATTGTATTAGTATGGCGCTCAGCAAGTCTTTTACGTTTCGAGTCTATGCTCTTCAGCAGAAAGATACACAGAAAAGAAACACAGAAAGAAACATATATATATATATGTGTGTGTGTGTGTGTGTGTGTGTGTGTGTGTGTATCAAATGAAAAACAGGACACATAGGATTTTGCGGTACATATGTTTCGGGCTTTATTGAACAACTTATTCCTATATCAATGCATAATTGATATAACAGATAGATCAAAAGCCTTCTTCAGCTGCGTACAATTACCACACCAAAGACATGTATCACATTATAACAGGTTTGAGAAAAAACCGAGTTTCATTGGGAAAGTAAATCCTCATAGGCGTACATGGTATTGCGAGACTCCAAAACAAATCGACCATACCGTTTTTTCACTCAAGTGAAAAAATGGTATGGTCGATTTGTTTTGGAGTCTCGCAATACCATGTACGCCTATGAGGATTTACTTTCCCAATGAAACTCGGTTTTTTCTCAAACCTGTTTTAATGTGATACATGTCTTTGGTGTGGTAATTGTACGTGGCTGAAGAAGGCTTTTGATCTATCTGTTATATCAATTATGCATTGATATAGGAATAAGTTGTTCAATAAAGCCCGAAACATATGTACCGCAAAATCCTATGTGTCCTGTTTTTCATTTGATACATATATCCTATCACCTATGCCACTAACTGGCATATACAGGTGCTTACATTTATCAAGTATTCACCCTGAATTTATTATATATATGTATATGTATATGTATATATATATTATATATATATATATATATATATATATATATATATACACACACACACACACACACAGAGGGTGCAATGGATAAATTGTCACCATTTTATATTTTCAATTTCGCACAAGCACATTGTTTTTGATATTGTCAATTACACAGTATAGCAAAGTCAGCTGGCCACCGTCTGTGAGAAAAACAGCACCATGACACAATTCACATTTGGAAACAACATGCTGTACTGCTTAGCATTCATGCCAGAAGCTCCACTACAAACATTTCAGAGTTTTTGGGTGTCAATCTGAGGGCAGTGCAGTCTGAGGACATGTAGCCAAGAATGCTAAAGATCAAACATCCAGTCAACATCATGGTGTTTAGAATGATCACTGGTGATTGCAATGTTATGCATCCGTTCATCTTTCCACACAGCCTCAGACTCAACACCGAGGCTTACATCAAGTGCCTGGAGAAGATAGTGCCACCCTGGGTCAAGAGGGTGGCTACTGGAAGACCTTATGTCTGGCAACAGAACTCTGTATCATACAACACAAGCAGGAGAACCTAGTCATGGCCATCAGACAATTTCTGTGACCACATCACCCCTAATATCTGACCACCTAACTCCTCAGACTGCAACCCCCTTGATTATTATGTGTGGGGCACAGTTGAGTGACAGACCAACAAAACTCCTTGTAACACCAAAGATGAACTGAAAGCAAGGATTATGGCAGTATTCACCAACTTAAACAAGACAACGATCCAGAAGAGTTGCAGGAGATTCCAAAGTCATCTGGAGGCCATGGTTGAAGCCAATGGCGATTTTATTGAATGAATTTACTGTTTAGTATTTCAAGTTATTTTAATGTAATTTTGGTAAGTATATCAGTTAAAATGAGATGTCAGTGTTATTTTCATTTTTGTGTAATTTAGACAACAATTTGTTCACCCCGCCACTCTGTATGTGTGTGTGCGTGTGTATGTGTGTGTGTGTGTATATATATATATATATTTATATATATCTACATATATGTTTATGAATTTGTGTTTTAAGATTCTTGATGTGAAACTGTGTGTTGAAGCAGATATTGTATTTCGCAATGGTCATTTTTTTGTTTTATAGTGCATGTGTTTATTAGGCAAAATAAAAATGACCATCCCAGTATACAACAATATATATTGATTGATTGAATAAATGTGGTGATTAAACTTTAACTTCTATATTATACTATAGAAGACAGTAGGGAATATAATTTTTGTATGACTTAATTGATTGGTTACTGTTTAGTTACATATTGAGGAGTTGGTTGTAATTTACTTATTCAATTTATTTATTGATACGGTTGTACATAGTGTAAATGTGTTTGAAAGTTGTGGTTTCTTTGGTATGTTTGTTCCCAAACAACACTTATTTTAGTACTGTTGACACCACTGGATTGAATGGTACTGCCCAGGTGTCGAAACCATAATGATATCCATGGGGCAGCCGATAATGGATATATGTTGGATTGTTGGTATGGCTGTTTTTATATATGTGGAATAGTATCATAACACATCCTTTCAATATAGTGTTGTACGTATGTATGTATACACACACACACACACACACACACTCTCTCTCTCACTCTCTCTCTCCATTCATTCCATGATCTATTGCAGTTGTTCAAGGATTATTCTGCAGCCAGTGCCATTAACAAAAAGAACAACAATGGTGAGACACCCTTCTTTCATTGTTGTCAACAAGGGAGTCTGGAGTGCACTCAGGCTCTTCTTGATATTGGAGCAGATCCCTATCAAATGAGTCATGGAGTCGCTCCCATCCACGTAGCCTTGAAGAGGGGAGATTCCAAGTAAGACCTGTTGAATTCTTATTTATTGCATTTTAGGTTTGGAGAATTAAGATGACCAATGGATTAAGTAACATTACCATTTGGTCTGTTCTTTTTTTGTTTTGCTTGCTTCAGTCATTTGACAGTGGCCATGCTGGAGCACCGCCTCTAATTGAACAAATCAGCCCCAGAACTTAGTCTTTGTAAGCCTAGTACTTATTCTATCGGTTCCTTTTGCCGAACTGCTAAGTTATGGGGATGTAAACATACCAACATCTGTATCAAGCAATGGTGGGAGGACAAACACAGATGCAAATACATATATATATATATATATATATATATATATATATATATATATACATATATATATATATGTATATTGGCAGGGCTGGCCTGCTAAGTAGCCGGCCAGAATGCTAGAAATAGATCATAAACGATCAAACTACAAGGGAATCTGACTCCTCAGATTTTTTGAATGCTGGACTACTGGTTTTAAATTGATATTAAAATTAATATTAATTTATCTCCCTCAATTTTTAAATATTTAAATAAATACGTTCCCTAGTAGTAAGCTTTACCCGCAGTGAATTATTCACTGCAGCCCTTCGCTTCAGGAGTCTCTTAGCGCGCCGGAACCAAGACATTTGAAATTTTATTCCCGATGTAATCAGTAAGACTAAGCACGTGTCTGTCTTGACACAGAGAGCTGGGGTTAGTCTTGTGGTTTGCATCTCGAGGACCGAATGTACTGAAGAAGTCACGGACACTTGAATTATGCAAGTAATTCTTTTGTTAAGACCGAAACCGAGGTATGCATTTAAGTCTGTTTTTTATTTAATTTTTCATATGTCCTGCCCGCCAAATTTGGTTCTGGTGTTCGCTGAATTCTTCCTCTAGAGAATTTCCCTTGTAGTTTGATCGTTTATGATCTATTTCTAGCATTCTGGCCGGCTACCTAGCAGGCCAGCCCTGCCAATATACACATATATTTGAATTTTCTCTGACTCCTCAGATTTTTTGAATGCTGGACTACTGGTTTTAAATTGATATTAAAATTAATATTAATTTATCTCCCTCAATTTTTAAAAATTTATATATATATATATATATATATATATATATATATATATATATATATATATATATATACATATATATACATATATATATATACATATATATATATATACATATATATATATCTCTGCCAGATCTGACTGGCCTGGTGCAGCCTTCGGGCTTGCCAGACCCCAGTTGAACCGTCCAACCCATGCTAGCATGGAAAGCGGACGTTAAATGATGATGATGATGATATATATACATCATCATCATCATCATCATCATTTAGCGTCCGTTTTCCATGCTAGCATGGGTTGGACGGTTCAACTGGGGTCTGGGGAGCCCGAAGGCTGCACCAGGCCAGTCAGATCTGGCAGTGTTTCTACAGCTGGATGCCCTTCCTAACGCCAACCACTCCGAGAGTGTAGTGGGTGATTTTATGTGCCACCGACACAGGTGCCAGACGAGGCTGGCGAACGGCCACGCTCGGATGGTGTTTTTATGTGCCACCGACACAGGTGCCAGACGAGGCTGGCAGACGGCCACGCTCGGATGGTGTTTTTATGTGCCACCGACACAGGTGCCAGATGAGGCTGGCAGGTGCCAGACGAGGCTGGCAGACGGCCACGCTCGGATGGTGTTTTTATGTGCCACCGACACAGGTGCCAGATGAGGCTGGCGGACGGCCACGATCGGATGGTGTTTGTTGCGTCCCCAAAGCACGGAGGCCAGTCTATGCGGTACTGGCTACGGCCACGTTCGGATGATTTTCTTGTGTGCCACCGGCACTGGTACCACAAAGATACAAATTCCATTTATGTTCATCTATTTTGATTTGTTTTGATTTGATTTGATTTTCACTTGCCTCAACAGGTCTTCACAAGTGTCACAAGAAGGAAGGTATGCACAGGTGGACTGTCTACGTCGCCGGGTCTTCGGATGGTGTCTTTATGTGCCACCGACACAGGTGCCAGATGTGGCTGGCGAACGGCCACGATCGGATGGTTTTCTTGTGTGCCACCGGTACTGGAACCACAAAGATACAAATTCCATTGATGTTCATCTATTTTGATTTGGTTTGATTTTCACTTGCCTCAACAGGTCTTCACAAGTGTCACGCGTGTCACACACTTGCCTCAACAGGTCTCCACAAGTGTCACACACTTGCCTCTGCCTCAACAGGTCTTCACAAAGTGTCACACACTTGCCTCTGCCTCAACAGGTCTTCACAAGTGTCATAAGAGGGAAGGTATGCACAGGTGGACTGACTACGTCGCCGGTCTTTGGATGGTGTTTTTATGTGCCACCGACACAGGTGCCAGGTGAGGCTGGCGAACGGCCACGATCAGATGGTGTTTGTTGTGCCCACAGCACGGAGGCCAGTCGATGCGGTACCAGCTACGGCCACGTTCGGATGGTTTTCTTGTGTGCCACCGGTACTGGAACCACAAAGATACAAATTCCATTGATATTCATCTATTTTGATTTGGTTTGATTTTCACTTGCCTCAACAGGTCTTCACAAGGGTCACGCGTGTCACACACTTGCCTCAACAGGTCTCCACAAGTGTCACACACTTGCCTCTGCCTCAACAGGTCTTCACAAGTGTCACACACTTGCCTCAACAGGTCTTCACAAGTGTCATAAGAGGGAAGGTATGCACAGGTGGACTGACTACGTCGCCGGGTCTTCGGATGGTGTCTTTATGTGCCACCGGCACAGGTGCCAGATGAGGCTGGCGAACGGCCACGATCGGATGGTGTTTGTTGTGCCCACAGCACGGAGGCCAGTCGATGCGGTACTGGTTACGGCCACGTTTGGGTGGTTTTCTTGTGTGCCACCGGCACTGGTACCACAAAGAATACAATTCCACTGATGTTCATCTATTTTGATTTGTTTTGATTTGATTTGATTTTCACTTGCCTCAACAGGTCTTCATAAGTGTCACAAGAAGGAAGGTATGCACAGGACTGACTACGTCCCAGGTCGGGGCCACGGGTTATGGCCTGACTAGTCTTGCCGGGTCTTCTCATGCACAGCATACTTCCATAGGTCTCGGTCTCTAGACATTTCCTTAGTGAGACCTAAAGTTCGAAGGTCGTGCTTCACCACCTCGTCCCAGGTTTTCCTGGGTCTACCTCTTCCACAGGTTCCCTCCACTGCTAGGGTGTAGCACTTTTGCACACAACTATCTTCAGCCTTTCTTGTCACATGACCATACCAGCGCAGCCGTCTCTCTTGCACGCCACAACTGACGCTTCTTAGGTTCAGCTTTTCTCTCAAGGAACTTACACTCTGACGATTATGAACACTGACATTACACATCCATCGGAGCATACTGGCTTCATTTCTTGCGAGCTTACGCATATCCTCAGCAGTCACGGCCCATGTTTCACTGCCATGTAGCATGGCTGTACGTACACATGCATCATACAGTCTGCCTTTTACTCTGAGCGAGAGGCCTTTTGTCACCAGCAGGGGTAAGAGCTCTCTAAACTTTGCCCAGGCTATTCTTACTCTAGCAGTTACACTTTCAGCACACCCACCCCCGCTACTGACTTGGTCTCCTAGGTAGCGGAAGCTATCAACTACTTCTAGTTTGTCTCCCTGGAACGTGGCAGAAGTTGGTCTCTGCATATTTCCAGTGTTTATTGCTCCTGAGCATTTGCCACAGACAAAAACTATTTTCCTAGTTAGCCTTCCTTTGACATTGCTGCACCTCTTATGTGTCCATAGCTTACACTTGGTGCATCTTATAGAGTTTCTACCTACACCTTTTTTACAGATCGAGCAGGGCCATCTACCTGAAGGCGTTTGTGATTGATCTACCTTCCTACTTATTAGAACTTTGGTTTTGGCTAGGTTGATTCTAAGGCCCTTCGATTCTAATCCTTGTTTCCACACCTGGAACTTCTCCTCCAGTTCTGATAGTGACTCAGCAATTAGAGCAAGGTCATCAGCATAGAGGAGCTCCCAGGGGCAACCTGTCTTGAATTCCTCCGTTATTGCCTGGAGGACTATGATAAATAGGAGGGGACTGAGGACTGAACCTTGGTGGACCCCAACCTCTACCCGGAATTCTTCACTGTACTCGTTGCCCACCCTCACCTTACTAGCAGCGTCTCTGTACATGGCTTGCACAGCTCTCACCAACCATTCTTCTATCCCTAGTTTCCTCATTGACCACCAGATAAGGGACCGGGGGACCCTGTCAAAGGCTTTCTCCAAGTCAACAAAAGCCAGGTACAAGGCTTATCTTTGGCTAGGTATTTCTCCTGCAGCTGTCTTACCAGGAATATAGCATCAGTAGTACTTTTCCCTGGCACGAACCCAAACTGCATATCATCTAAGGTAACTCTCTCTCTAATTAGTTGGGCTACAACCCTCTCCGTAACCTTCATTACCTGATCCAGCAGCTTGATGCCCCTGTAGTTATTTGTCTCTAGGGCGTCGCCTTTACCTTTGTAGCAGTTGACTATTATGCTGCTACACCAGTCATTGGGTATGACCCCCTCGTGTATCACCTGGTTAACTATACGGGTGACTAAGCTATAGCCGACACCACCAGATATTTTGAGCATCTCTGCAGTAATTCCTGATGGGCCTGGGGCTTTCCCTGTTTTCATGCTTCTAATTGCCTTATCTACTAAGGAACTGTTAACTCGGATTGCTGGTCCCTCTGTTGGGTCGACATTCGGCAGACTCTCTTTATCCCATTCATTTTCTTCATTCAGCAACCTATCATAGTGGCGTCTCCAAGTCTCTCTCTTTGCACCCTCATTAAGTGCAAGTGAACCGTCCTCCTTGCGAACACATTTCTCTCCTACCACGTCACGATTCTCTCTCACACACTGTCTTGCAACACGAAATACCTCAAGTCTTTCATCCTCACGACGCAGGACATTGGCAAATTTTTCCTTCTCTGCTTCCCCTCTGGCTAGATAGACCTGTCTCCTGGCTTCCCTTCTGGCAGACTGATACACTTCCCTGCTACCACCGTTCTTCCAGGCCTCCAAGCCTGTTTCTTTTGTCTAATAGCCCTGTCAACAATATTGTTCCACCACCACGTTATTTTGGGTCTTAAGGGGACTTTGCACCAGCCACAGATCTGGTCAGCGGCTTTCAGCAGGTTGTCCCTCAGAAGCGTCCAGTTGTCTTCTACCCCATGCGTAGCTATACTCCCTTCCATTTCGTCTAAAGCTTCAAATAACATATCTCTAAATCTCTGTCCATTCGCAGGGTCTTTAAGCTTCCAGACCCTTCTTCTCCATGTTGGTCGTCTTCTAGTCGCCCTCTTAGTCCTGATCCTAAAGTCACTAACTACCAGTCTATGTTGTGGGGTGCATTCTTCACTTGGGAAGGTTTTGGCATTTATAAGCAGCCATCTTTCCCTTTTTCTGGCAAGGATGTAGTCGATTTGGCTAGTATGCCGGCCCGATCGGTAGGTGACCAGGTGGCTTGTCGGTTTCCTAAAGTTATATATATATATACATATATATACATACATATATATATATACATATATATACATACATATATATACATACATATATATATATACATATATATATATATATTAACAATTGAGGATAAAATCTTTAAAAGAAATTATCAGTAGTCAGCGTGAAAAACCTCGTAAGAGAAAAAATTCGTAAATTCTTCCTCTTTGAAAATATTCATTTATATTATATTGAGGGTACTACTATTCGTAGATACCAACACGCTAAGAGGGACCAATGCGGTCAAAACTACTAAAAATAAACAAAATTTTACCGAATGCAAAACTTCAAAACACATCATTTTAAAAAAGATTCAGTTACATATCACATGTGATTTCGCATTTAATGCAGAATATGCATTTCATGTTCATCAGTGCAACAAACTCAAGAAATATAAGAGAAAACATAACATTACAAGCTCGATAGCCACCGTAGAATTCGTCGTAGCATGTACGAATGTTTATCTTTACATATCTATGAAAATGGCGGGCTTATTCGCAATGCATTTCGGTAACAAATTGTCTAGTCGGAATAAAAATTCAGTATTGAACTATTCCGGTGAAAAATATAAATTAACAATTGAGGATAAAATCTTTAAAAGAAATTATCAGTAGTCAGCGTGAAAAACCTTGTAAGAGAAAAAATTCGTAAATTCTTCCTCTTTGAAAATATTCATTTATATTATATTGAGGGTATAAGAGCCCATGGCCAAACTTAGGAGCCTCGTTCGATTTGTTTTGCTCCGCCTCTGTTCTGTTTTTGTTTTTTCCAACGGATTTCCTATTTCTTCCTGAAGAGAAAGACACAATATGGTCTCCTTATTCAATCGGAATTTGGTAAATTGTGCCTTTCGAAACAGGTGTAGAATGCAATAAAACGATTTCTGTTCAATCTTCGTTCAACTCCATTTCTTCAATTCACTAAATATATATATATATATATATATATATATATATATATATATATATACATACATATATATATATATCAACATTATCATCATCATCATCGTTTAACATCCATTTTCCATGCTAGCATGAGTTGGACGGTTCAACTGGGGTCTAGGAAGCCAGAAGGCTGTGCCATGGCCATATATATATATATATATATACACACACATATATATATATACTTAAATATATAAATATACATATATATATATATATATATATATAATAAATATTAGGGAATAAATCCAAATTTACAGGGAAAAAATCAGATTTAGGATTAAATCCAATTTTATAGTAAAATATTATAAAATATTATTAGAGACAAAACCACTATTTTGCAAAACAAACAAGGAAAGACTTAATCAATACATAAAATTTTAATAAATAGTCAAAAAAACCGCCACTACAATTGTTTCTTGTCTTGATCGACAATCTTCAGGTGGACTTCCAATAAGTCAGTTTCAAATTATATATATATATATATATTATATATATAATATATATATATATATATATATATATATATACATATATATATGATGGGCTTCTTTCAGTTTCCGTCCACCAAATCCACTCACAAGGCTTTGGTCGGCCCGAGGAAGACATTTTCCCAAAGTGCCACACAGTGGCACTGAACTCAGAATCGTGTGGCTGGGAAGCAGGATTCTTACTAAGGTTTTTTTTTTCTTTCTAACTAAATAATTGCATCCTATTTTTTATAGCTCTATCTACTTCAAGTCCCACTGTTCAAAACAAATTATCCAACCCATTCAGTTATATCTCAGTGGGTAATCAGAGTCACTAAATATGTGAATTGGTTTATGTGTTAGTGTTAACAAGTGCTTTTTCTGTTATTCATTGTGTATAGATTTAATTCGTTAGGGTTAATGACTCAGCTTCTATTATCCTTGCTGATACCTAATGTTACTACTTTTGACAATGAGACACTCCTCTTTCATTATTGTCAGAAAAAGAGTTTAAAATTCTTACAAGTGCTTTTTGTTACTGAGGCCACTGCAAAGGGACTCCTGAACTTATTGCTATCCTTAGATAGGCTGTCATAGTCTGAATCAGCTCCCTTTTCCAATTTCTATTCTCTTAGAGTGGTGCAAGACTCTGTCCTTCCATTTTTAGAATGGTTTCTATCACTCGATGCTGTTCTTGATGACAACCCCTTTATATATTGTGCTTGATGCCTTTCATCAAAGTACCACAAATATGTGGCATGTATCTTCATTATTACCTTTAAATCCACTTTTCAACTTAAGTCCATCGACTAGATGCCCTTCCTGATGCCAGTACTTTGCCTCTTGTAACATACACAGTGAAAATGTACATTATTATCTATTTCTTTATTGACCACAAGGGGCTAAACATAGTGGGGACAAACAAGGACAGACAAAGGGATAAAGTCAGTTACATTGACCCAAGTGCGTAACTGGTACTTTTTTAATCAACCCCGAAAGGATGAAAAGTAAAGTCAACCTTGGCGGAATTTGAACTCAGAACGTAACAGCAGATGAAATACCTATTTCTTTACTACCCACAAGGGGCTAAACACAGAGAGGACAAACAAGGACAGACAAACGGATTAAGTTGATTATATCGACCCCAGTGCATAACTGGTACTTATTTAATCGACCCAGAAAGGATGAAAGGCAAAATCGACCTTGGTGGAATTTGCACTCAGAACATAATGGCAGACGATATACCGCTAAGCATTTTGCCTGGTGTGCTAACGTTTCTGCCAGCTCGCCGTACATTATTATCATCATTTAGCATCCATTGTCCAGGCTGGCATGGATTGGACAGTATGACCAGGGCTGACAAACTGGAAGGCTGCACCAGACTCTAGTCTGATTTGGTATGGTTTCTATGGCTGGATGCCCTTCCTAATGCCAACCACTCTGAGATTGTAATGGGTGCTTTTACATGCCACCAGCACAGGGGCCATTTACATGATATTGGTATCTGCCACAACTGCGATTTTACTTGGCTTCATGAGTCCTCTTCTCAAGCACAACATAATGCCAAACGTCCCAGTCATTGCCTCCACGAGGCCCAACACTCAAAAGGAGCTTTTCACATGCCACAATTCTAAAATTATTATACTTCATTCATTTGTTCATTTTATGTTTGTTTTTCCATGCCAGCATGGATTAGATGAATGTATTAGTGAGGCATTGTTTTAAGGTTGGATCAGGCGGCGAGCTGACAGAAATGTTAGCACACTGGGCTAAATACTTAGCAGTATTTCGTCTGTCTTTACGTTCTGAGTTCAAATTCCACCAAGGTCGATTTTGCCTTTCAGCCTTTTGGGATCGATAAATTAAGTACCAGTTGCATATTGAGGTTAATCTAATCGACTGCGCCCAAAAATTTGGGGCCTTGTGACTAGAGAAGAAAAGATTATTTAAAGGTTGGATAAGGCGGCGAGCTGGCAGAAACATTAGTACGCCAGGCAAAATGCTTAGCGGTGTTTTGTCTGTCACTACATTCTGAGTTCAAATTCCACTGAGGTCAACTTTGCCTTTCATCCTTTTGGAGTCATTAAATTTAGTACCAGTTGCATACCGGGGTCGATCTAATAAACATACACGTGTGTGTGTATGTTTGTGTGTATATATGTATATATGTGTATGTATGTATATAAATATATATATATATATATATATATATATAGAGAGAGAGAGAGAGAGAGATATAGCATTAGGTAATATGATGTGCCCGAGAAGACCTGTTGAGTCAAGTAAAGTTGAAATCATAGCCATGGCTAGTGCCACCTGACTGGCTTCAGTGCCACTGGTATGTGATAATGCTCCATCCAAACATGATCGATGCCAGTGGCACATAAAATGCTCCATCCGAACATGGTTGCTGACTGGTGCCTGTGCCATTGGCACATAAAAAACACCCACTACACACTCTTGGAGTGGTTGGCATTAAGAAGGGCATCCAGGTGTAGAAACTTTGCCAAATCAGATTGGAGCCTGGTGTAGCCACTGGCTCTCCAGACCTCAGTCAAACTATCCAACCCATGCCGGCATGGAAAGCGTACATTAAATGATGATGATAGATTCTCCTGTCAAAGACAAAGTATGAGTGTTCAGCTTATGGCGAATGCTCTGCGCAAATGATTTGTTTATAGTGACCAAATTCAAGTGCCACACATTAGCTCTCTCCTTACATCAAATTGACATTACCTGAACAGGTGCACAGTATACCACACCTCAGGTGTCAAAGTGATCCCAGAGCATTTTGCTGAAGAACACAATGCACCACCCAGTCTAGGAATTGAAACCACAATCTTACAATTGTGAGTGCAACACCCTAACTACATATATATATACACAGTGGGCTTCTTTCAGTTTCTGATTAACAACTCCACTCACAAGTTTTTGATTGGCCTGATTGGTCTCGGAAGGAACTTCCCTAAGGTGTCCTGCATGTGGTATTCAGTCTGAAACCATGTGGTTGGGAAATGAACTTCTCTCATTGACACAACCAACTGTGATCGACTGGATGAGTATTCTTTGGTGTGCATTAACACAAGAGGTATCTGTGGTGTACAGGACAGAAAACAATGCTTGTGTGTGATGCATATGGAGGATGAGAGCTGTAGGCATAAGTTCCAAGCTTATATCAGTGGAAATAGTTTGTTGTTGAAATTTGGGGTCTGTGAATTGTTTGATGGTTTAAGTGTCAGGTTCAAGTAACGTGTATAAGAAGAAATTGGGTCATGAATTGTGAGCCATTGTATTCATTATGTCGAGTGGCACTTATTCAATTCAAGTTGATTAACAAACAGCTTGTGTTTCCTTTGTTTTTTTCTTTTAATCTGAATAGCTTTTTTGTTTTATCTACATATTATTGATGTTATAATCTATGGCTTTACTGCAAGCAGTTCATGTTCTTCCATTTTCCGAGCTGTTTTTTGGAAGATGACACTCCTGTGTTGCAATATTCTTTGATTTGGCTGTGTAAAAATTGATATATTTAGTATAATGGCTAATGTATGTATTGTTTTGAGAATAAGAGTTTGGTGGAGGAAATTCAGAGAGCTATTACCTCTGTTGGCAACAAAAGGCCCCTCTCGACTATGCTCAAATGGTGCTTTTCACATGCCACTGGCAGGGGACCAGTCAGCCAGCATTGGCATTGACTATGCTTGGATGGTGCTTTTTACGTGCTACCAGCATGGGAGCCAGTCAGGTGGCACTGGCAATGATCAGGCTCAAATGGTGCTTTTTACGTCTCTACATATCTTCTCTTCCTTACATTTCTGCTTCATATACTATGATTGCCTTTCACTCTCCAATCTTGTCCCCTTGGCCTGGTGCCACTGTATCATTGCTCTCTGCTTGCCCTGACCTGTGCATTCTACCCACATGCCTTGTCTCACTCTATTATTGCCATCTGCTATCCCCAGACCTGAGTGTTCCACCTACATGTAACAAGAAAACTTTTCCTTTACTCTACCCCAACAAACCAATCTACATCTCTTCTCTGTCTTGCATTTCCTCCTTCATACACAATGCCTAGCTCTCATTCCTCAATCCTGCCCTCACATCCCTGTTCCTCTGTATCATTGCTACCTAGTAGCCCCTCCAACTCTATATATACCCAAATATTTCAACACTTACTCCCACTTTTTAATTGCACCACCTTCGCAATATCCTGTCACTTATATTATGGCATTTGAACCTTACGGGTTTGCCCTGGCATTTGCCACTATCTATACCTCTCTCTTCTTTTACTCAACCATGTCATTTATACTCTGATCCCCATTCTTTGCTAGTATGCCCGGCATTTTGCCACCATCCCCATCCTGCAGTCTCCCACTCTCTCTCTCCTCCTCCTCCTGCACTTCCCTCAGGTTGGGCAACCATGTATTTTCTTTGCAGTAGCACACCTGCTTCTGTCTTCATTCTTGATCTCTCTCTCTCTCTCTCTCTGTGGCCAGGTAACCTTGTACTTCATCTACAGCAAGACACCTGTATCTGTCTCACTATAACCTTTTCATCATCACCTTCTCATCCCCTCTTAAAAGTTATTGTCTTGCATGTACTTGGTGACCCTGTCAGTTCAGGTGCCTCTTAAACGCACCCGGCCCACACTGTAAAGTGGTTGGTGTTCAGAAGGGCATCCAGCTGTAAAAACCTTGCCAAAACTGACCTTACCTGTGCTTGTGCCACGTAAAAAGCACTAAGTCCATTCTACTGAGTGGTTGGTGTTAGGAAGGGCATCCAGCTGTAAAAATCCTGCTAAAACAGTCACAGAAGTCTGGTGCAGGCTTCAGCCTGGCCAGCCCTTGTGGTACCATCCCACCCCTTATGGTACCATCCCACCCCTTGTGGTACCATCCCACCCATGCTAGCATGGAGCACAGACATTAAATGATGATGATGATGGTGATGGTGATGATGATGATGATCTTTCTTGAAATGGAGTTTTCATCTAGAAATATTGAAGCTAATTGCAAGGATTTTATTTACAGAGACTAAAAGAAGCCTATTGTGTTTGTGTATGTGTGTGTGTGTGTGTGTGTGTAGCCATATCCTGACATCACATACAATGACATTTGTTTCCAGTCTTTTGTGAAAAATATGTCTGGCCATGAGGAGATATTAACTTGTTTGGAAAGACATGATTGTTGTTGACAGGAAGAACAGTCAATTGTAGAAAATCTGCATCAACAGATTCTGTTTGACAAATGCAAGCTTGGAAAAGTGGACATTAAAGTGGTGGTGGTGGTGGTCATTATGGTGATGGTGGTGGTAGTAGCGATGGTTGTTGCGGTGGTGGTGGTGGTGGTGGTGGTCACGGTGCCGGTTGCGGTGGTGGTGATGATGATGGTGGTGATGATTGCGTGTGCATAGACATAGCTGTGTAGTAAGAAGTTTACTTTCCAACCACATGCTTTCAAGTTCAAACCCACTGCATGGCACCTTGAGCAGGTGTCTTCTGTTATAGCACCAGGATAACTTATGCCTTTTAAATGGATTCATAGACAAAAGCTAAAAGAAGCTTGTCACGTGTGCGTGTGTGTGTCTGCATCTGTGTCCCTCCCTCCCACCACTCCTTAACAAGTGGTGTCACTTTATGTACCTCCCCATAATTTAGCAGTCCAACAAAAGAGGTCAATAGAATACATACCAGACTTTAAAAATGCATGTACCAGGTTCAATTTGTTCAACTAAACCCTTTGAGGCAGTGCTCCAGCTTGGCTATAGTCCAGTCACTGAAACAACTAAAAGATAAAAGGTGCCTGTATGGGTTATTTATGTGTTGAAATGTTATTTGTGTAATATTTGTGTGATATTTGTGTGTTAAGATAAAAAGGTGTCATATTTGTGTTATTTGTGTTTATATTTCACATTAATTGTGTATTATTTCTAGATGTTGTAGCCTTCTCTTTATGTTTTCAGTTTGATTGAATTACTGTGCAACTTCGACAAGAGGCTGGCCTCTCAGCAAGACCAGAAATACGGAGGCTTCCCAATCCATTGGGTACAAAAAGAAGAGGTTGGCTATACTTTCTTTTGTTTCTTTATTTCTTCAACCTCAGTGGGATTCTTGTGGTTTTCAAAAACAACTGTACTTACAGACTCAAGTGTGGCTATGTTGTAAGAAGTTTGCTTCCCATCCACATGGTCTTGGGTTCAGTCCCACTGTGTGCCACCTTGGGCAAATATCTTCTACTATAGCACTGGGCTGGATTTGGTTCATGGAAACTGAAAGAAACCTATTGAGAAGACGCATCAAGCTAAGCAAAATCACTGTCATCTATCCATACAGGCTGGTCCTTTACAGGTGGTGGTGCCACATAAAATGCTCTTTCTCTCTCTCTCTCTCTCTCTCTCTCTCTTCTCTCTCTCTCTCTCTCTTCTCTCTCTCTCTCTCTCTCAATTTTGATTCTTATATACTCCCCCACCTTCTCCCATACTTTAAACCTTTGTTCCCGGACATAAAAGCCAAACCCCATCCCTCAGTGTTTATATTCTTGCGAGCTGCAAGTTGACCTCAGTAGTGCTGCATTTGGTATGCAAAAAGCACCCATCACAGACTGTAAAGTGGTTGGCTTTAAGAAGGGCATCTGGCCATGGAAACCCTGCCAAAGTAGACGATCAAGCTTGGTGTAGACCTGAGAACCATCAGACCCTGTCAACCCATGCCAGCAAAGACCGTGAACATTAAATAATGATTATTATGATGGTGGTAGTGGTGGTGGTGATGATGATGATGATGCATTTTCTTTCTCTATTTTCAGCATATTAACATTCTGAGGCAATACGGAGCTGACATAAATGTCATCAGTACTTACAATTCTCGCTCCGCTCTCCACATAATGTTGGAGAAGCACCGCTACAACTGCGCCATGACTTTACTTAGTCATGGCATAGATGCCAACTTGAAAGATAAAGATGGTAATACAGGTCTTCACATTGCGGTTGAGGTAAGTCACCATTTTGAACCATGCCTTGTGTTAAATGTTTTTATATTCTGAGTGCCAAATCTGTTTTATTTTGTGTGTGTGTGTGTGTTTAGGCTTTGTGGGGAGACTTAGGCAGTGTTCTAACCTGAGTGAAATCTCCAAGGACACTGTTGATGATAACCTATCTGGGACTGCTCCAGTTTCTTATGATATAAAACTTCCTTATTTACATTTGACGCCATATGTCATGGGTATATGGCGAAGTGGTTAAGAGCACAGGCTACTAACCCCAAGATTCTGAGTTCGATTCCAGGCAGTGATCTGAATAATAATAAGAAGAATACCATCGGAAAAATACCTTAGGATTGAAAACCCAGGTTCAAAATTCCCCTAAGACACCTGATGAAGGCTGGAGAGTACATCAGCCAAAATGTTGTGTTAACAACAGACACGATGAGGACAAATATCCGTCAAATGTAAATAATTCCTCCTCTATATGTTTGTGTGTCTGTGTTTGTCCTCCCAACATTGCTTGACAACCGATGCTGGTGTGTTTACATCCCCATCACTTCGTGGTTCGGCAAAAGATACTGATAGAATAAGTACTAGACTTACAAAGAATAAGTCCTGGGGTCAGTGTATTTGACGAAAGGTGGTGCTCCAGCATGGCCACAGTCAAATGGCTGAACCAAGTAAAAGAGTAAAAGAATATATATGTATGTATACAACATGTGCACACACACACACACACACACACATTAATTCATGTATCATGTGGTCAAGTGCTAATGAAATATTTTTCTGTGTTTCTCAAGCATCAAAACCTGAGCATGGTGAGAGCTCTGGCAATATTCGGGACTGATCTGAACATTCGTAACAATCAGCGGCACACTGCAAGACATAAAGCTGCTTTACTGAAAAATGATAATGGGTATTTATTACTGATTCCTTACCATTTAAAAAAAATTTATTAATATTGGGTTGTCCAGAAAGTTTGTGCCGATTTATAGTAGCTTACCTTTTGACTTATTTTAGAACATGGTTGAGTCCATAAAATAGGGTTTGACTACACCTTCATTTAGAGCACAGTTTAAGCTATCTTTTCGTAGAAGAAGGTTTATATTCCTATAACCTGTGCTAATTCTTTAACTCTTTAAAATGGAAGATAAAGATAAGAAAGTTCATTTTTGGCACTTGATGCTTTGGGAACCAGACAAAAATTGCTGCAGCTCGACTGGGATATGTTACCCTATCGTTCATATTCACCAGATATTGCTCCTTCGGATTTCCACTTATTCAGGTCTCTGCAGAATAGTCTTAATAGTAAAAATTTCAATTGCTTAGATGACATAAAA